>NC_038245.2:10191198-10392458 GCF_000004515.6 Glycine max
AACAATAATGTGATGGACTAAACTGAACTGCAAAAACTCATGGAACATTAACATGAACTGTGCAATACAGAAGCTTTCTAGAGGATCAAATTTTCAGAAATAATTAACAGTTGATATGCTGTGAGATCTACATATGTGAAAATCAACCAAGGTGCAAGCAGGCCAACCTGATCTGCAACATCATACATGCAGATGTATCTGCTACTTCCCCCAGCTAATATATAGCTTCCATCAGCTGAAAAACACAAGGTTGTAAAGAACTTCCCTGAAGTTGAGTTAGCAGCTGATCTGCGGTCAGTCATAAGGCGCCCACCAGCTATATCTCTAGAACCTTCTATGGTGTACATTAGCAAACCATCTATTGGGTCCCAAAAATGAATTTGCCCATCTAATGTGCTGCAAGCTAACTGCCTTCCATCTGGACGATAAACTACAGTAAGAACATCGTGTGTGTGAGGAAACGTTTCAACTGCTCCTTTTCCATCAAAGACATTCCACAGCCGAACAGTTTTGTCATATGATGATGAAGCCAAGACAGCCTGCACAAAGTGAAAAAAGATGATGCTAAGTTGTTTTTGATATAACAGATGTAAAAACTAAAAGACATAAAAGAAAATACAATCTTTAGTCACTCCCTTCATCGTCATATCTCAAGAGACATTAGTATTGATATTTGATCATACTACAGGCTTAGAAAATAATGTTATTTTAAAATGAACCATGGCTTCACAGAAATTTCTACTAGAGGCACTGTAGCAACAGAAATTTGGAACCAGCTAAAAATAAAACAGATGAACAGAAGATAAGACGTTAACTTATGCAGGCAAATCAGCAGAAGAAAATATAACTAACATTCGTAGGAGAAAACACCAGACCATGGACAGGAGCTTCATGACCACTAAGCACATCCATCAAGCGCCCCGTTTTCATTGACCAAACAAAAACCTGTTAAATATCATTGAGCAAAAAGGCTGAGTGGTAAAATAAAATAACGATATAGTCAGAATCAACCTAATTTGTGCAAAATTATACCTCAAAGGAATCTGAAGTGCCAGCACATATTACTTCACCACTTATATCAGCTGTCAAAGAAACAAACTGCCTTGGAGAAGGGGTTGTAAACGTCTTAAAATTCCGGTAACGTAATAAGTCCCATGCACGAATGGTCCCATCAAGAGATGCACTAAGCAGGACATTGTTACTTGGCATAAAATGTAGAGCCGTAACAGCATTAGTGTGCTCAGAAAATGTAACAAAGCAAAAGCCTGAGGAAAGAGTCCACACCTGTAACACACAAGAACAAAACATTCACTTCTGAATATTCAATTTCCAAAAATAGTGCATGCAATCCACACACATAATCAAAGACACAATGTGCAAAGCAAGCTGTTAAAGACAGATCAATTTTTCAAAAACACAACCACAAGCCAAATCCAATCACCTTCACTTTATTATCATCTGCTCCAGTTGCAAGGAGCTGCGAGTCCGGTGAATACGCAACGCAGTTCACATCAAAGTAGTGACCCTGCTGCTTCAAAATGTAGCTCTCAGACCTCCACTCCCACACAAGCAGCTGTCCCAATTTGGCACAGCCAAAGGTCAACCAGTTGCCAAACTCATTAAACACGGCAGTGGTAATCTTCTCCCTCGAAATAGACAACAAATGAATGCACACAAAATCCGGCATCTGATACAACCCAAACACACCATTAGAAAATCCAACAACCACCATATCCAGCCCTCTATGATAATCACACGCCGTCACCTTCGCCCATCCCTGCATAAACCCATCCTTCCTCAATAACTCCCACTTCCCTCTACTCAAGTAACCCTCATCACCATCCTCAATATCAATTTTCTTTCTTTTCTTCACACCATCATTCTCACTAATTTTCTTCATTTTCTTCACACCATCATTCTCACTAAGCTCAAAATTCTCTTCCACATCCCTCTCTGGCGTCCCCGGCGAGGGAGGTTCCAAACCCTCACCACCATCTTCCTCACCCTCACCATCATCATCAGAAGTAAAACCCCAGCTAAACAAATAACAATCCCTACTAACCGTATAAGCCTTACAAACCCTATTAGTCTTCGAATTGACACCGAAAAACGAACCTACAACAGAATCCCTATGCCCTAATAGCAAAAAAGGTCTTTTCTTAACACCACCACTGTTCAATTTTTTCAAGCACAAGATTCTCGCGGTCAAATCCTTGGACCCGGCGATAAGATACTTCGAATCGGGGCTCCAATCGAGGGAGGTGACCTTCGCGTCGAAGTCCGCAAAGGTCCGAACGAGCTCAAAGGGGAAGTACTCGCGGCGAAACGCCGGCGAACGCCAGATCTGGACGAGCTTCCCGGCGGCGACGGCGATGAGGGCGCCGTCGGGGCTGAACTTCGAGGCGGCGACGCGGTGCTTGAAGGTGATGCGGTGGAGGAGGGCGCGTCGGCGGAGGTTGATGAAGAGGCAGCGGTTGCGGTCGTCGATGGCGAGGAGGAAGGTGGCGTCGGGGGAGACGGTGATGCGGGTGACGTTAGAGGAGGACTGGAGGGGGAGCGTGGTGGTTTCGGACTTGAGGAGGTCGGTGACGGCTACGCGGTTACCGACCGGGGAGAGTAGCACGGTGTTGCTGGAAATGACCACGTTGCCCCCTCTGTAGGGGGCGCCCAAGAGGTTTTGGAACCGGAAGTTCATGGCTTTGTGGAAGTAAGTGTTGTTGGGGGCGTTCCCTGCATGAACTGCGAGAGGTCACCGTGTGTGGTTGGAATGGAGGTTTATGGGGTTTAGGGTTTTAGGAATTCTCCGTCGTTAAAGACGAAACCAAACGGTAGCGTTTTGATTATCTATCATATAATTAAAATAATTATAATTATAATAATTGTAATTATAATCATCAAGAGGGTTTTTTCTTTTTGCCCCCAACATAACTTTTTCTACACCCAACGTATTTATTAAAATTCCAACCTTACTCCTGTTTCCTTCTTCTTTCCTTCGTTGTTTTATTTTCTTCATACATCATTCTCCATTTTTGTTTTGGTTGAGCTCCTCATTAGTTATTGTGCTTGTTTTGATCGAGGTGCATTGTCGTGATGGTTTGTTTGCAATTTGTGGTTGTCATCGTAATGGGTGTCATAGGGATCTGCAACTTCAGTCTACCGTAAGAAACTTACGGATTTGCAATCCGTGTGAATCATAAGGATTATCAATCCGTAAGATTCATAGGGATTATCAATTCGCATATGGTTCTTACAGATTATCAATTCATATAAACATTACGGATTGTCGATCCATATGAATCATATAGATTATCAATCCGTATAATTTATACGAATTCTCAATCTGTATAAATTAAAAAAAATTACATAAAATTTATTTTTAATGTTTTTTTTATAAATTTAGTTATAATTTTTAATATATTTGTATATATAATATTAAATTAAATAGTTTATTCAAGTGTATAAAATATGAAAAATTAGATATAAATTTTGATATATATGTTTATCAATTTTAATGTAATATATTAGTATATGCAATTAAAAAAATTTAAAATTGTGTCATAATATAGGTTAAAAAACATATTTATTGATATATTTACATACTTATCTAGTGTAGAAGATTTTAAAATAAATTTCTACATGTAAGTTTTTTAAAATAGATATATATTTATAAATAATTAGAATTAATTATAAGTGATAACAATTCATATATTTTATTAAGAGATAAATTATTGTTATATGTATATAGAGGTATGAATTATTATATGTTAATCTATATAAGCTATACATATGAAATTTTATTAGTTGTCGTTAGTTTGTTATTGAATTTTTTTGTAATGTTTTGTTAAGATGGACGAAGATCAGTGGATATATGAGAGCATAATGTCTGAAGAAATTAATATGAATGAAGACAATGGAGAGGAATTTGATGTGTTTGAAAATATTCATTGTTCTCATGTCTTCAATACTTCTCAGGTATTGATATTATTTGTTTTTTTTTATTAAAGTAAATAAATGAATATCCCAGGAAGATTAACACATGTATTATCCATTTTGTAGGTGTTTGTTACCCGTGAGGATGTATTGCAATGGGCTCATAATGCTGCATATGATATTGGTTTTGTGATTGTGATAATGAGGTCAGACACAGATACTGGAAAGGAAGGACCTCATTTATTTTAATTGGTTATGAAAGGAGTGGAAAATATAAACCATACAAGAAAGATTTAGTACGAACGATGACTGGCGGTAGAAAATGCGATCAAAGCCAATGTTGGACTCATAATCATGCATTGACTAAGTCATTTGTTGGACATCCATATGTGAGGATGAAAAGATTATTATTGGTGATATGACAAAGTCAATGATCAAATAAAAGAATATTCTGTTTACTTTGAAGAAGCACAATGTCAACAGTTGTCAACATTGAAGCAAGTATACAATGCAAGATATGCATATCATTCTTCTATAAAAAGCATTAATAGTGAAATGCAACAACTAATAAAGCTTCTTGAACACAATTTGTATATTCATTAGCATAGACTGAACGATGAACATGTTGTACATGATATATTTTGAACACATCCAGATGCAGTGAAATTAAATAATGCTTGTAACTTGGTATTTCTCATAGATAGTACTTACAAAACAAACAAATACATGTTGTCTTTACTTGACACTATTGGTGTGACACCTACTGGGATGACATTTTCAACTGTGTTTGCCTATTTGGAGGGAGAACATGTAAATAATGTTGTTTGGGCTCTTGAACGGTTTCGAGGTATTTTTTTGAGATGTGATGCAATCCCCCAAGTTATTGTTACTGACAAAGATTCAATATTGATGAATACAGTGAAAACTATTTTCCCTAAGGCAACTAACTTGTTGTGTCAATTTCACATTAATAAGAATGTGGAGACAAAATGTAAAACTCTTGTGGGTCAAAAAATGCATAAGATTATGTGATGGAAGTATGGGGTGGGGGAGTCTCTTGGATTGCCCTACTGAGTTAGACTATGATGATTGTCTTATGAAGTTTGAAATTCTTTGTTCACCATGGCTAATGTTTGTTAACTATGTCAAACAAACATGGTTGATTTCCCATAAGCTAATATTTGTTAAAGTGTGGACGAATAAGATGATGCATCTAGGAAACACAACAACTAACATGTATGAAAATCGTAAATGTATATTGGTTTTAATACGAACACATTAATGGATAAAAATAATTGTTTGTGTTTTTCAAATGCAGGATTGAGTCTGCACATTGGATCTTAAAGAGACTACTATAGAATAACCTTAGAGACCTATGTAGTGTTTGGAAAACCATGAACAACATGATCACTCTGCAACACACTAAAATTAATGCATCTTTTGTGACAAGCACCCATGTGGTTGAACATGTTTTTAAAGTTACCTTATACAAGAGACTAATTGGCATGGTATCAAGGTATGCATTAAACCAAATTATTGTTGAGTTTGAGTGAGTGAATTATGCTGACATTGATAGTTCTCGTTGTGGATGTATTATGAGAACTACTCATGGTCTTCCATGTGCATGTGAGCTAGCTAGATATGTTGTTGGTAGCATACCACTTGACACAGTCCATATGTTTTGGCAGACGCTAATTTTTTTAGACCAAGGTTTATCTAAGCCCGAAGTTTGCATAAGCGAATAGATGGAAGTCATATCCAAGCGGTTAGAAGAGCTTGATGTATGTGGCAAAGTGACTTTAAAGAGTAAACTTTGGGAAATTGCCTACCCTGATCTAAGTTCTATGTGTGTTCCTCCTAAAAAGGTCAAAACAAAAGGGGCTTAAAAGAAACAAATCACCAAACAATAAAGATCAACGAAGCACGATCCGTCTTACTGGGAGTATGTGAATGCATTACATTCGGTGCAAAATAACAATTCTTCAGTTAAACGTTGTGCATCATCATTTGAATAAACAAAAACGAAGAGGAAGATGTCAACGTTGGATCAATTTCATTCATGCATTCATGATTTCATTGAAAACATTGTCGATGTCAAAGCTTATGGTAATTATGGATATCGTGCAATTGTTGTCTTATTAGGTATGGGTGAAGATTCATGGTCTTTGGTTAGTAATCATTTGCTGAAAGAACTTGGACAATGGTGTGATGAGTATTTACACCTTCTTGGTGTGGCATAGACAAATATGAGGAGTTGAAGCGATCGCTACTTGTTGATGGACTATCCATGGTATATAAGTTTTTTATTATGTATTCATGGATATTTTTTTTAAAAAATAATACTAATTAAAATTGTTACGTGCAGGTTACCATGGATAAGTGGATGAATATTACCGATATAAGTTATGTGATTGCATCAAGGTATAATATCATCCTTGTTTCTCTTTCTCTCCAACAAAGCATGACAATTTTTCCTCTTAGAAGCCAACCACCGAGAGATAGTTATGTACATTGCATTATATGTATTGGTCATGTGTTTGACAACCATTTTGTTCAGGTATAGCAATGACCATCGTGTTTGTTAATTTTTTATTATAACATGTGTTATGAACATTTGAATATGTATTTGTCTATGTAACAGGTATTTCTAAGAGATAGTTGTTCCTTGCTGCTAACATCTTTGTTATGATCAACACATTGTCACTATCAAGCAAAACAGTGATATACTCCTTATATTAGTAGAATGAACAAGTATACTAATTCCATGAGGTTGACCACACAATTTGTTGATTCAAGAGAGGATTGAACCTTTTGCTATTGTTTGGACAATGTTTGTAAGTTACATAGTTGTGACAATATGGATAATGCATGTAATGTGGGAATTAACATGTGTTTGAATGGACATTCATAAAATTAATTTTGAAGTATGATTGAGTTGTTGAAATATTAAGATTAGAAAAAAGACAGGTTTGCCAGAGATAAAAGGAAAAGTAAGTGCTCTAAGTTCGCAATAAAAAACTAATTCAATTACATCACTTACTAGGTACGGTACATGTGTCACACAAATTTATAAAAATGTATGATAAAAAATATAAAGGTTAATGAGGTTTCCATCTATATACCAGATTAAGGATTCATAGATAGAGGACATTAAACACGTGTTAATTTTTAATTTAAAATTTAATTACTTATTTTAGGGTTTAGGGAGTTTAGAGTATATGGTTTAGGGTTTAGGATTTGTGTTATGGTTTATGGGTTATGGTATAGGGTTTAGGGTTATACATTCTTACATTATCAATAATATAGTTTAACATAATGTATTTAAGTGGAAGAATATAATAGTCAAATACTAAATAAACTCAAATGTAAACCATAGTCATATACATAGTCAATCAAGTAAAAAAACAATATTAAAAAGTGTTCAGACATATTGCATACAAATATCCTATAGTACTTAGTCAATCCTAACTATCATCATCGTCATCCACCACCATCTTTATCCTGTGTATCCCTCCTTCGTCTAGATCGAACATAAACATTGTATTGCTCAGTGAACCCTGGCTAATCTTAGACAGTGCTCAGTCAAAGTGTATGCATCAATTTCAATAGTGACAATCCTCATGTTGATCATGTGTTCTAAGGTTTCTGCTATCTTTTAGCAAGCGACCTACGACATTGACAACAATGTCAATAATAAATATGGGAAGCATGTAAGAAAAAATAGTAATAGTGAATTAAAAATATGTTATACCACTACATGTCGAGGTATGTTAGCATCAGCAGCTACAAGTGCAGGTGGTTGTGGCATAGTTGCTGAGTGAACGGGCAACACAGGTGGATCTGGTATAATATATGTATCATCATGCATAGGTGGATATCTAGGAGGCTCCCCAAGCTATGATAGACTCAAGAATGGGTGACATATCCTATAAAACTACTCCATGTAGTCTGTTGCACACTGACAAGGAGAACTACAAATTTGTCCAACCGATACAAGGTATTCAGAAAACTAAAGCCATATATTGTCAATCTCTTATGCGGATAGAGATGGAGCAATATGGAACGGAGGAATGGCCTGAACATAACCAAAATTGTTGTACTACCCATCTGATATGTCCAGAAAATAATGAAATGAGCTCAAATTCTCTGAATGCATAGTGGTCACCATAAGAAATTCATCACACAATATCTGACATCAACCTATCCAAGCGCTTACGATAGGTCATAACTGTTAATGCCTTCACACACTTCCACTGACATGCACATGATTTCCTCTCATGGTAATCCTCATTAACAATAATGGACACAATTGTAGGGAAATGCTTGTAGATCCAATACTACACATATTAAAAAAACAATAAACAATTATAATCAATAGCACATATAAAGTTTAAAACATTTAACAATGATAAAAATTATTATAATTACTTGCAACAGAGTGATATATCCTGCAAGATGTTTTGTCGTATGCTTTGACACAACATTCAAATTGTCATACATATGGACTAGTGCAGTCGCTCCCCATGAATAGTCTTTAGATTGGTTGAGGTCATGAAATGCATCCAAGAATGCCACACTTATGTGTGTGGCACGCTTGTTAGCAAATAGTATACAACATACTAGATGCAATAAATATGCTCGAGCTGCTAGGGTCAACTATCTTGCGTCACATTTGCTACGATAAACGTCTCGCAGCAAGGCTAGGCGAACATATGCTCATTTGCATTACTCAGTCTCATCTTTTGCTTCTTGTCTACTGACCTCAAGTAACTCAACTAACAAGTCGACAACTTCCTCTATATCAATAGCATCAAAGGTATGGAAGACACCTGTAATGGGTAGATGTAATAAGGATGCCACATCATCCAGGGTAATAGTCAGTTCTACTATCGGTAGATGAAAACTACTAGTTTCCTTGTGCCACCTCTCCGCAAAAGTAAATAAAAGTCCTCTGTCACCTGTCTCCAACGAACATGAAATCAAATAACTTAGTACTGTAGCAACCATTATGCCTTTAATCTCATGTGCAAGTCTTTCAAATTTCTCAACCTTCCTCTCATAAGAGGTCAATTTCAACTCAGTATGTTCCTGCAAATAATTAAAATTAATTAGGTAAATTAAAATGATAAATAGTTATTCAAATAAGTTATAATTAAATAAATAACTACCTCTTCTACCCTAACTTTGGTTGTCACATGATCAACATATGACGTCAACACTAATATATCATACGACCTACCTAGAAAACCCTATGTATTAACACCTACATGATCCATAACTGGCTCATGAGGCTCCTCATGAACCTCGTCAGCAGCATGATCCACATGTTCAACATCCTTAGCAACAACTATAACTACTCGTTGCCTATGCATCGATGTTGTCGACTTTCGACACCGAGGGACTTCTTCCTCATCACTAGTAACATATTTACCTAAGGCTCTTCCTAAAACTCTACCTAAAGCCTGACGCAATCCTCCGGTTCTAACCATAATCTACAAATTTGCACATTAATATCAATTAATGTTATCATTCAAATAATAGTTGAGTATTATATTTCATAACTAAAATCTTTTTATTCTATTACTAAAAAACTAACTAACAAAATAACTAATAAATCTTCTAAAATCCTACTACATTATTAAATGTAGTATATTTTAACAAACGTAATAAAAAAAATTAAATTAACATTAAATGATTAATCTATCGAACTAAAATATATCATCAAAATCAAACTACTATTTTATTTTAAATATTTTATAAATTACAATTTAAAAATTCATAAACAAGTATTTAATTATTTTATAAGTCAATTTACAAATTCATTTTTAAAATTTTTATACTTCAAATCACAATTTCATCCAAACTAAAATATATGATCAAAATCAAAGAACAATTTTATTTTTAATATTTAATAAATGACTATTTAAATATTTTATAAATAACTATTTTAATACTTTTATATATTTGTAAATTAAATAAGAAATTTATTTATATATTTTTATACTTCAAATCACAATTTATATAAATATTTAATAGTATTAATGTAATAATATTTATAGAAATATATTAATAAAAACATTTTTCTTATACAATATTACCTATTTTTGCTTAAATAAATTTTAAAAATATATATTATAAAAATTGGTAATTTTAGTTATTTAATTATTTTATAAATAAATATTTAAAATATATAAAAGTATTAAAATAGTTATTTATAAAATAATTAAAAACAACAAAATTTATACAATAATTTTAAAATAAACAAAATTATTAATTGAATTATTTATTAAATAAAAAATATATGAAATTGACAAAAATATGGATTCTCATTTCGCATCTTTGGAGTAAACTACAACTTAAAAAAGAAATAAAAATCATGAGTGTTTTACTTTAATAAATTATGAGTTAAAATTTAATGTATTTTATATTTAATAATTAATTTATACATAGTAATAAATTCAATTATATGATATATGAGTTGAATCATGTTAAAAAGTAGGACTTGTAACTCAATCTATATATGATTGAATCTAAATTGGATTGAGTTGAATCATATTTAATGTGAATACTTAAAAATGTAATCCAATATAATTAGATCTCATTATTTCATCTTGTTGTTAAATGTGTCGGTAGTTCTTTGATTAATATATATAGAGGGAGAAAATAATTTGTTTAGGATTAGAATGAAGATATGATAATATTGATTCTGACTTTTAATTTTAATTGGGTAAAAAAATTGATTCACGTGAAAATCTCATACATATTGTTGACATGTCATTTTTGACGGTTGGGAAAATAATTTTAATCAAGTATTGAGAAATAGTATTTTAATAGATTATTTTGACTTGTTAAAATATACTATTGGTGAAAATTATAAGAACTGTCACTACTACAAAAAACAGTTTTAACATCAGCTTTGTCCAAAACCGATGTTAAGTTAAACGCGGTGGCATGTTTGTAAATAAACTATTCTTCTTAACATCGGTTTTCTAAAAAAACGATATTAATGCATACACGTTTACATCGGTTTTTTGAAAAACCGATGTTAACGTGTATGCATTAACATCGGTTTTTTGGAAAACCGATGTTAACTAATGATATTAACATCGGTTTTTGAAAAACCGATGTTAACGTATATGCATTAACATCGGTTTTTTGAAAAACCGATGTTAATATAAACTTTTTTTAATTATTTATATATTTTTAAAAAATCGTGTTATTAATTATATTTTAATTAAAAAATAAAAAAATTAATAAACAATAATAAATTCAAAAGGTAAGCAATTAAAAATTAAACTAAATTTTTAAAATGAATTTTGTAATTTTAATTTTATTATTTCATGATTATCATTTAAATATAACACACATTTATATAAATTATTTGATATTAGTTAATTTGAAAATATAAAAAAACTGTTTTTAATAATAGAGTTTAACTTTTATAGAATTTTTATAGAATGTTGGTAAAAATAATTATATCATAAAAAAATTAAAATCTTTGATTAATATATTTTTATTTAATTATTATAAAAATAAAAAATTAGTTTTTTTCTTCTGAAAAAGGTAAATGGAGAATATTGTTTAAAAATTGTATGAAATCCTACTATATTTATATTATCGTATTATCTTTAAATTTAAAGTAAATTAAAATATTTGTATATATTAATTTGATTTATTGAAAATATATGTTACAGTGGTTTAATTTAAATAATTATAGTTATCTCATATATTTGTAGGATTTTAAAAAATTGATATTTTCATTATTTTTAAACAAATTTTTCAGAACAAAAATAAAAATATTTTCATGATACGAAAATTATGTTTTTAATCTTTAAATTTAGAGTTAATTATAATCCACATGTAATTTATTTTTATTACATTTGTCATTTTTTTATTATTTTTAACCTCATTTGTTAATTATGTGAATTTTTTGTTAATAAATTTAATAAAAAAATTATTTAGGAAAGAAGAAACAAAGAAAAAGAATTATATTTAAATAGTGATGAATTTTTTTGTCAAAATTTATTTTAATACTCAATTAAATATATTTTAATACTCATTTAGGAAAGAAGAAACAAAGAAAAAACATTTTGGATTAATTATTTTCAGTCTCTATTTTTTTAAAATTCTAATTTTAATATTTGAACAAATATTTGGCTTGTCAAAGTGTTCAAACTTTTCTTTATTATCTTTAAATTTTGTCGTCAACTTTATTTGTTTGACAAAATGATATTATGATAAACATTGAGACTATCACATGTTAGATAAAAAAAATATATATTGAATTTTATTATTAACTTGTGTTAAAAATAAAAATCACTAAACATGAATTATATCACCCAAAATCAAAATCAAATATGCAAAACCAATTCCATTTAAAATTAATTTTGAAAATGCTAAATATGCGAATATAATTTCATTTGTTAGACTTAACTTCTCGTTAATATTGATGACATGTTTTTTTTTTAATTTATAAATGTAATAAATTTTTACGCAAATTCATTGTCGAATTTATATCTAAGGTAATAATTAAGATTATTGATTTATTCAATAAATTATTTATCAATTGATTAAACATTTGATTATTGATTGCAAATTTATTCATGAATATAGCTTGATTAGTGTCACATTCAATTAAGAAATATAATTTAATTTAAAATCGATTTAAATAAAATACAAATTTCAGCACCAAAACTATACAATTTAAACGGAATACAGAATTACATACATTTGATATCAATTTAAGAATTATATTCTTACATACTAATTAAAAACGTTAGTTTTGTGACAAAAAAATTAAAAACTTAGCATTTTCATCCTAAAATTTTAGATAAAAAAAATGAAATTGAAAAAAGATAATGAGATGGTGATATTTATTAGAAAAGTAACCGCTAAAATTTTCATCCTAATTTTTATATGTAATGAATTGACATGTAAAGAAAAAATGAAAAGTTATAACTAAACTGTAAAAAATGAAATTTGACATCATATAATAATATAATATGTTATTTAATCGTAATTTTAATTCTTCTTTTCTCATATATCTTAAGTAACCTAATTTTACAAAGCTCTCTCGTCTCTCCCTCTCCGTCACGGCGTCGACGTCATTCACTCACTCACTCTCTCGTGTTACTGTATCTTAAGGTGTGCTTTATTCCGGCCCTGTTTCTGTTTTGATTTTTATGGTCACAGTGTCATGGCGGTACTTGATAGTTTGATAGTTAGTCAGAAGCTTTGCTTGTGCATTTTGCGTGTTGCCTTACATTGAAGTTTACAGTAATGTTTTATGGAGGACTCTTAGTCTGCCAGTGCATTTTGTGTCTTTTTATTACTGTTTTCACTTGAAGTTTCAGCATTTCCAATTTTTTTTATTTAACATTATTGTTAATTCCTCTTAACTTTCAATTTTTATAGTCTTCTACATTTAAATGTTCTTCGGACTTAGAAATCAATTATATCTAAAATTTTATTTAAGGCATCGTACTTTTTAATTTTCCCTGCACAAAGGCACAATTCTTTAGAGCTGTTGTTTATTTAGTCAAAATTCGATACCGTGATTCTGTTATATAAGCTTAACTTATTTTGCTTTTTAATGATACATGTTTTGCAGGCCTTGGACACACTTGGCAACACCAAGTGGGGAGTTAATAGAAGATTACTTAATTAATGTTGTGGAGTCCCTCTAGGCTGACGGAGGTAACATTGCAGGTCGGATTGACAGTGCATTTTTTGTGACCATAAGAAGCCAACTCTGTTTCTGTTTTGATTTTTTCTTTGCCTAGGTGTTATTGTGACTGAAGGTGAACAATTGCTGCTCTCTTTTGGTGTTGTCATTGAAAGAATTTGGTAGCTGAGAAGTAAGCATTTAACTGGTAAGTTCCATGCCTGAATCAACTTCAATTAATCAAAGAATATTGTTAAGAATAATATATACATTGTGACTTTGTGACTCTTACATGGGTTTATCATCAATTTTTTATTTTGAAGAATGTATTTATCGTCATACTTCATGTGCTTGTAGATACGTATATTTTGAATCATGAAACTATTTCACTCAACTCGTAGCACACAAAGGGATAGATTAGGTGAAGTCTTGGTGTATTACCTGCTGGCTTATACAAGTTAGCATGTGAAATCTACGAGTTGAATGTCTATTTATGGACTTGTAGATCATTCTGTATAATTTTTTTAAAAGAATAAAATATTCAATTACTAATCATGTAAATCAAGTATATATTTCAACTTACCTGTAGAAAAATTATTATCTTAAAATACAACAACAACAACAACAACAACGCCTTATCCCACTAGGTGGGGTCGGCTACATGGATCAACTTCCGCCATAATGTTCTATCAAGTACCATACTTCTATCCAAACCATTAATTTCGAGATCCTTTTTGATAACCTCTCTTATAGTCTTTTTGGGTCTTCCTCTGCCTCGAATTGTTTGTCTTCTCTCCATCTGGTCTACTCTTCTCACTACAGAGTCTACCGGTCTTCTCTCTACATGCCCAAACCACCTAAGTCTATTTTCCACCATCTTCTCTACAATAGGCGCTACTCCAACCCTCTCTCTAATAGCTTCGTTTCTAATTTTATCCTGTCGAGTCTTACCACATACACCGCAACATCCTCATCTCCGCTACACCTACTTTATTCTCATGTTGGCTCTTGACCGCCCAACATTCTGTTCCGTACAAAATCGCCGGTCTTACCGCAGTCCGATAAAACTTTCCCTTTAGCTTGATCGGTACCTTTGCATCACATAACACCCCCGATGCTTTTCTCCATTTCATCCATCCTGCTTGAATGCGATGATTCACATCCCCTTCAATTTCCCCATCATCCTGTATTACAGACCCAAGATATTTAAACCGTGTGACTTGAGGGATAATATGGTCTCCTATTTTCACCTCTGAGTTAGAAACCCTCCTTCTTTTGTTGAACTTACATTCCATATACTCCGATTTGCTTCTGCTTAGGCGAAAGCCATGTGTTTCTAGAGATCGTCTCCAAGTTTCCAACCTCTCATTCAACTCCTCCCTCGACTCTCCAAGGAGGACTATGTCATCTGCAAAAAGCATGCATCTCGGCGCTATCTCTTGGATTTGTTCCGTGAGGACATCCAGAATTAAGGTAAAAAGGTAGGGGCTAAGGGTTGACCCTTGATGTAAACCAATTGTGATGGGAAAATCGTCTGACTCTCCACCCTGTGTCCTAACACTAGTCGATACCCTATCTTAAAATACATCAATAATAAAACTTGTTAACGTATTACTATCAGCAAATAAGTTGGTGTACACTCACAAATGTACAATTTTATTTTTTTAATTTTAAATGTACAACATGTCCTTTATCCACCAGAAAATGTACATCAATCTCTGCGCTTCTGGGTAGCTTTTCTTTGACTAGCCCAAACCAAAGTTCTAAATTAGGTAAAGACTTGAGTCAAATCTGATTTCTGAATTTTGAAAAATAAGGATGGTTTGTGTTCGGATGGGTAGGTGAAATATAACTTTGTGAGAATGCAGTCTACTCTAAGAAATAAACCTGCTTTACTTTGTTGACCATAAATAAAGACAAGAATTTCTCACACTCATTTATTATTTAAATATTACATACTAATATCATATATAATATTTTATATATAAATTAACGTCTATACAACTCAATTAAACAGTTATACAATGCTTGAATTTTGAAATCCTCTAAAGTACTCTTATTCTAGCTTTTTGAAAATCCCTCTTAAGGTCAACTTCAATACCATGAAAGATACAAAGAATAAATCATATTCAAAACAAAGTGCATCATTTTTGAGCAAATTATTTATTGATATATATTTATGGAGTAAATTAATATATGCTTTGCTCAGCAGATTCAAGTTTCTAACCAAGTGGGTTGTCTGGGTCTTAGGATGCTGACTAATATGACATTCAACTGCATAAATAAAAGTACAAAGAGATAAAAACAAAAGACGCTTGTTGCGGGCATTTTTCATGCACACACTTCAGAAATTAGAACAAACACGCTACCAATTAAAAGGAATAAAATTCACACAATGAAACAAGACACTACAGTAACATAACCCACGGCTGCAGTTGGTGAAAATTCAGAGAGATCAAGCTCCGAGTATTTTAAAATATATGCATATGATATATATTAGTCCAAAAAAGACCCCAATTATAGAAAAACAAAAATAGTATATAACAGAGCGAACTTGGCAATCGTAATGATTAGTTCCAATGTTGAGAACATGTCTACCATAGCAAAAAATGGAAATCACAATCTGAAGAATCATAATCCAAAGAAAACCAAAACAAATATAGAAGAAGCAACAAATGAGATTATTTAGAAAGAGAAAGAAAATTAAAAGAAAAAAGGAAAAAAAAAAACATATTCAAGAATCAAGAGTTTAAAAAAGTGACTAGTCCTTGAAACAAAACCAGACCCTATGTCCCCAATAGATTAAAGCTAAAGAAGATGCAAAACTAATAACAGAAACTGTTACCTTTTGAACGGGAAGAGAAACTGTTCTTCTGCAAGAACCTGCATCATGTTCCTCACTCACAGTCATAGGCTTTTCCTCTGTACCATTCATTTTTCTGTAGCAAAAAAACTGGAAACCCGAAATTTGGAATTCCAAGAGCAAGCCAAATTACAAATAAATTTCAGTCCTTGGAGACACCAATATTGCCCATACCACTTATTGCTGGGTGCATGCAAGAGATGAATGATGACAGAGAGAACTAAAATAGTAGTACTATGGGTTACAAAGATAAGAGGAATAAGCACAAAGACCAAGCTTTGACATTGATGACACATTTAGTGGGGTACCCTTCCCTATGATCTGCTGCCACTTACACTTCATAAATTATTCTTCCAGCCACCGTTAAAAATGTGTAGATAATGTTTATCTTAACAAAAATTATCATACAATGAGATTAATTTATGTAGCATTATTCAAAATATTATATTTATATGCCCACTTATTTGCAAAAACAAGTCTCAATTCCCCACAAGGTGGGAACCTAAAATAATAAAGGAGTGCAGCGAAAGCTAGGAGAAGAAAAGGATTCACACCTAGCTCTGCCTCTGACTCTCAACTTCCCATATTGAATGACATTGAATATCTTTTAAACTGAATTTAACTTTAAAACAAATAAAGGGCTGTGTTTAATTTTAATTTAATTTAAAATATTGTTAGATTGATAACTTTTTCTTACCTGAATATAATGGGATTCCTTAAGCATGCATATAAAAATTAATTCTTTAGTCATGTATTTGAAGAAGATTTTATGGAAAGCGAGAATTTATTTTAATGATATTTACGTCTTGAAAATTAGTCTCTTTTTCTTGTGCATTAATTATTTTATTACTAAAATATGTTTATTTATTTTAATCTATAATTAAATGTTCCTCTAGATTGTCACCTTCTTTTTTCTATGAAGATTGAAGATGAATAAGTTTCCATTAATATTAAGGTGAAATTTTAAAAAAATATTATAAATAAAAAAAAAATTAATGTTAATACTTAAATTAATTAATTTTCTTAATTTTGCCAATTATATTTTATAAATAGGGATGAAGGAAGAACATTACTTACCTTCAGAAGAAAAAAAATTAAAGATAAATATATCTTCAGTTGTACTATCACTTATGAAATTCTTGCTTTAAGTTTGATTTACAAAACTTTACGTTAATTACAAAGTAACACATGCTATTTTACATTTAATAAGGTATAAATATGCGTGTCAGTATAAATATTTTGTTTTTAGCTACTATCTACTAGTGTTTACTTGTCTTGGGTTCACTGGTGTGTGAGTTAGTTGTTGTTATTTTGTTCACTAGCTGCTATTTATCTGCACACGTAAATGAAGTTGTTTAGGTAATATATTTGTTAATTTGGACAATGTGAAATATCAATCTCATAGTACTTATTGTTTAAAAAATATTTTATGATGAGATTCACAAAAAGTGAGATTCTAATAGTTTTTTAAGTGAGATTCTAATAGTTTTTTAAGTATACAAAGTTGATTTCTGAAACGTGAACAAAAATCAAAATACATATTGTCATGTTATAAGAAAACATTAACTTGAAAAAGTCATCATTTATTTGAAAGTCATATTTTTTAATTATTGTTTTTAGCCGTAGTGGCTTAGACCCAACCCATTTTTTTGGGTTGGTTTGATTTGGATTTGAAAAAAAACACAAATTTAATGCAACCCTTAAAACAAATCCCTTAATAATTTTGTATATACTTTTTTCTAGTTAGGCTGATTTGAAAATTTGATGAAAGTGTATGAAAAGGCATGAAAGTTCAGTACCCTATTCTTAAGATAATGTATTTTATTGCTAAGCCTCATCCGTATATTGTAGGAGTCAATCACAGAAAAAGTGACTCGAAAGATGATGACATCCTTCAGCCAGATACAGTCCTAGTTTCAGTCTCAGATGCAATTACAGGGACTTGCACTACCTCCAGAGCCAGAGGTTGGTCCCTCAGATCCTCGTGTCAGCACAAAAGAGAGTTGTGTTGCTCCCTCAGGGAACGATCCAGGGACGGGTGACTCAGACAAATGCGGGCTATACATTGAAGAAAATCCTTCCCGCCTGGTTGCCCTAGGAAGACTTTATGAGGGATCCACAACAGTTCACAACATCCCTTTGTTGCATGGCCAAGTCAAGGTTGGTGTTGAGGAGGTTAAAGATGCAGAGGCTCTCGTTCCTGTACCCACTGACGAGGTTACCTCAGTGGGGCAGGCATTTAACACCTTCCTTGCTTGGCCAACACAACTTGTGAAGCGTTTATCAGAATAGATATTTTACTCTGATTATATGTTTATTTTTTTCAATTAATTTATTCACTGTAATCAAAACTTGCTAATTAACTATGTTTTATCAACAGACAGCTGTGTCTCCAGCAAAACCTCCAGAAAGCCCGGATGAAGAGGTCGATGATCCCTTGTACCTGATGACATTGATCATCCCACAACTGTTTTTGAAGCCTCTCCAGGTTATGTGGGATGCTACCATATTCGAGGTGTTTAATCAAAACTTCCCGTTGTATATAAAGTACGAAGATCTCTCTGAAATTGCACACGGTGGTCAATGTCTTAGCATATCTGTTATACAGTTGTGGATTCTGTAAATCATTTTAGATTACTATTAATTACCAAAGTAATTGTTTTAAATTCATACATAATTAACTTTGACTTAACAACACAGCCATCTGACTGAGACAAGTGTGCGAGCGGGGAATTCTGATGTGTATGGATTCCTCGAGCCACAGTCCATTCAGAGATTTGGGCAATCACAATTTGAATTTGAAAGTTACATCAAGAGTTGAATACAGAGTTCAAAACGAGATGTTTACCTTGGAGCCTACCTGAATGGGTAAGTCAAACACAATAATTGAATTTAAATAATCTATACTACTACAATAACCCATATTCGTCTCTACTGTAGCGGACACTGGCAAATGGTCGTCATTCTGTCTAAGGAAAACCTAGTTGTCTGGTTTTGTTCTTTACATAACAGGCCTGACAACTACCTTAAGGGAATAATTAACAGGTCAGTATTGTTTTCAATACATTTTCATTGACATAACTAAACAACATCAATATTTTAATGTTCCTCATATTCAACACTAGTGCTTTGAAAGGACTTGATGATACTCCACAACCGAAATCCAAGGCTGCTGCTAGGTGGATTGTTGTTAAGGTACGTGATTTAAATAAAAGTTCTACTTATATATATTTTATGTGTGTGTACACTAATTGTAGTTAATATTTAATTAATATCCAAATTTCATTATGTATTTAGTGTAATAGACAAAAAGGAATCACTGAATGTGGCTACTACGTGATGCACTGGATGTCCACGATAATCTTAGGATCTTTCAGGAATAATTGGGAGACGATAATTGTTTATTTCAAACAAAGTTGGTTTTCTTATAATTGTTATTACATTATTGATTTATTTTTTTATTTGATCATGCAGTATTTTAATGAAGTTAGACCATTGGAAACAGAGAGATTCAAGGCGCTTCGCATCCAATGGGCACAGTATTATCTAAAAGTTAGAAATCAAACATAGGATGTTAGACAACTATGTAACTTTAGGTTTCTTGATTAGTTTACATACTTTGCATTACATTTTTTACAATTGTTTCATCTTAACATTGAATAACCTTTGTTGATAACTAGTTTTTTGCTAAAACCTATTTGAAAATAGAATGCAAATGATATATGTTGTGTGCTGTGTGGTCTGATTTTAAATTTACAGGTTAAATTTTGTTTTTTTTTTTTGTAAAAACAGAGACATTATTTAAAAAAAAATTCCTGAAAACAACATCGATTTTTTTAAAAATCGATGTTAACTGTCAATAGTAGCACATTCGTTAACATCGGTTTTTTCAAACAATCGATGTTAACATCGATTGTTTGAAAAAATCGATGTTAACTGTCAATAGTAACACATTCATTAACATCAGTTTTTTTTACAGAAAACCGATGTTAACTAACGTTAACATCGGTTGTTTGAAAAAATCGATGTTAACTGTCAATAGTAACACATTCGTTAACATCGGTTTTTTTATAAACAACCGATGTTAACTGTCAACATTAACAAATTCGTTAACATCGGTTTTCTGTAAAAAACCGATGTTAACTGTCAACATTAACACATTTGTTAACATTGATTTTTTGAAAAATCGATGTTAACTTTCAACATTAATATATATTTTTTGGGTGTAATTCATATAAGCAACATCGGTTATTTATATAATCGATGTTGGTAATTTTAAGTTAACATCGGTTTTTAAGAAATCGACGTTAACGATAATACTATCAACGTCGGTACTTTCAACATCGGTTCAAAAATCGATGTTGAAAGTCATAAATAACCGATATAGAAAGCATATTTTCTAATAATGTGTTATTAGAAGTTACATATAATTCAGTTAGTACCATATAATAAGGATTGAGACCTATAAACATTCACATGTTCTCCTTGTTATTATACTTAGATGAAACTTAATATAAGAAAACAAAAGTTTAACCATAGACTCATGACAAAGGACATACCAACAGAATAAAAAACAATTAAGAAAGAATCATCCCTTTCTTCAAATATACTTACCAACAGAATAAAAAACAATTAAGAAAGAGACACACACACACACACATATAAGAATGTAAATGCAAATAAACATCACCAATCTATAAAAACGCATACCAAATGACCATGACAAAAAGCCTTATAGAATTTCGATCAACTTCCCATTGTGTATTTGGACTATACTCACTCTGAAACATACATTCATGCTAGATATGTTCATATGGAAGAATGAAATTTCTTTAATAACTACTAAACTTTTCAAAAATTCTTATACATTTTATCCATGTATCAACTTAGAGACTACGTAGAAGACACCTTTCCATCTTCCATCTTGTTTATAGAATTTTCCATACTACGTTGTGACTCACACTACTCAACCGTATCATAAGAAGCATGCAACCCAAAGAAAACATAGTAAACCAAGAGAAACATTGTCCTAACACAAACCTAATAAACGAGTCTTTATCTATAGACCTAAAGAGGAAAATGTTAATAAAAATAGATATGAAAGGTATCCATGGAACCAAAGGCACCCCCCAAAATTTAGGCTCCTTTGCTTGCGGAACAAAAAGCCAAAGCCCTCCAGTAGATAAAGCCCAAATAGGCTCAAAAATAGCATATCAAATCCACCCTTCACTAAGAGTCCAATAACATGAAATCCCACATGAAGATGCAATGATAAACACAATGAATACAATGAGCATGATTTGGTTTCTCTTTGTAGTGACCCCACTAGAGTAGTACCTCCTCACAATGAGAGCAATGACCACAAGCATAAGATGAAGGGAGTAGAGATTGATAAAAGGTTGGAGAGAATTTGAAGGTCGGTGAAGAAAGCAATCACAACGGACGCCACAACCATGGCGATCGTGGCATTCACAGGCATTCGCTATGATTGCCTTCTTCATCGACCTTCAAATTCTCTCCAACCTTTTATCAATCTCCACTCCCTTCATCTTACGCTTGTGGCCATTGCTCTCATTGTGAGGAGGTACTACTCTAGTAGGGTCACTACAAGAGTGTTAGTATAAAGCAATAAAAGAAGAGAAAGAAATAAAGGAAAGAAAGAAAAAGACACAAAGTTTAATGTGGTTCAGTACATAATGTATGTGCCTACGTCCACGGCTACACTAGGAGAACTTTTTATTACTTGCACATAAAAGCTTACAAGGTGTCTCTATATATAACACTAATGAGACACAAGATTTTACAAACCAAGCGATGTGGGACTAAGACCACACAAATTTTACAGACCAAGTGATGTGGGACAAAGGAACTAAGACCATAAACTCTAACAATTCTCCCACTTGGGTTCTAAGTTCCAAACTCTAGCAGCTCCTTGTAAGCAATGAGTTCATCGACTCTTTACCTAGTGTAGCGCCTTCATCTTCAATTATCCTTGAAGGCCAACTGAGGCAATGCAAAGCCTCAGTTTGTCAATTGTAATAACTTTTGTCAACATATCTGCTGGATTTTCTAATCCTAAGATCTTGAATAAAGATAATTCTCCATCATTTATCAACTCCCTGATAAAATGGTATCTTAATTGAATATGCTTGCATCTAGAATGGAAAACTGGATTCTTAGCAAGACTTATAGCACTTTGACTATCACTAAACATTGGAGCATTATCTTGTTCTTTCCCTAATTCATTGACAAAATTCTTTAGCCAAATCATCTCCTTAGCTGCTTCTGAGATAGCTATGTACTCGGCTTCCGTGGTTGAGAGAGCAACTCTATCTCGAAGTTTAGACTTCCAACTCATAGCAGTACCTCCCAAAGTAAAAATGTAGCCTGTGGTGCTTTTCTTGGTATCAAAATCTCCTCCCAAGTCTACATCTGAAAATCCCTGTAAAGTGAGATTGCCTTTTCTGAAGCACAAACACATCTCTGAAATATCCTTTAGATATCTGAGTATCCACTTTACGCCTTCCCAATGCTCCTTTGCTGGATTTGATAGGAACCTACTGATAACTCCCACTCATGTGCTATGTCAGGTCTGGTACACACCATAACATACATCAACCTCCCAACTGCTGATGCATATGGTACTCTTGACATGTAACATTTTTCTTCATCTGTCTGCAAAGATTGCTTCTTTGAAAACTTCAAATGAGATCCCAAAGGGGTATTCTTGGTCTTAGAATCTTCAAGGTAAAACCTGTCAAGCAACTTGTGTATATATTTCTCCTGAGATAGCTTCAAAATTCCTTCTGATCTGTTTCTAAGAATTCTCATACCAAGGATTTGTTTAACTGGACCAAGATCCTTCATTTCAAAGTTTTCTGCCAACTGCTGGTTCAACTTGTTAATTTCTGCCATACTAGATCCTGCAATCAACATGTCATCAACATACACGACAAGGATAACATAACTATTAGTATATTTCTTAACATAGCAGCAATGGCCCATGTCACATCTGTTGAATCCTGAGTTGCTCATAAACTCATTAAACTTCTTGTAACACTGCCTCGGTGCTTGTTTCAAGCCATATAAACTTTTGTGAAGCTTGCACACAAGATTCTCCTTGCCTGGCACTTCAAAGCCTTCTGGTTGGGTCATATAGATGTCTTCCTCTAAATCCCCATGCAAGAATGTTGTTTTAACATCTAACTGCTCCAAGTGAAGATTCTCTACAGCTATTATACTTAGAATAACTCTGATGGTAGTCATCTTTACAACTGGAGAGAAGATCTCTGTGAAATCAATTCCTTGTTTCTGCTTAAACCCTTTCACCACAAGTCTCGCCTTGTATCTTCTTCTACCGTCAGATTCTTTCTTTAGCCTATAGACCCACCTATTATGTAACGCTTTCTTTCTTTCTGGCAATTTAGTTAAAGACCACGTCTTATTCTTCTGAAGGGGTGTCATCTCATCTTTCATCGCTAGCTCCCACTCAATAGTGTCATTCCCCTGTGTAGCCTCACAGAAACATTATGGCTCACCAGCATCAGTTAACAACAAATAATGCAATGAAGGGGAATACTTATCTGGTGGTACTGAAATTCTGCTAGATTTTCTTGGAGGAGTTGATGGTTCTGGTTCTGACTCAACCTCTACGCCTATACTCTGGTTTCTGTTGGCTACATCACTTTCTGAAATTTCTTCAAGTGTTGCTTTCTTAGAAATTTCTGACAGTTTACTTGCACATGTAGATTCTGCAGAAAATTTGTCCTTATAAAATAAGTTCTCGTTAAAAGTAACATTCCTGCTTCTGATAACTTTCTTGGTTTGGTCATCCCAAAACCTGTAGCCATACATGTCAGATCCATAACCAATAAAATAACACTTCCTCGCCTTCGGATCCAATTTATCTCTACTATTAGAGTCTGTCAGTATATATGAAACACACCCAAAAATTCTCAAATGTGAAAGTTTTACCTCCTTTGCAGACCATACTTCTTCGGGCAACTGATAATTCAAAGGAACTGATGGTCCTCTATTGATGAGATATGCTGCTGTGTTTATTGCTTCTGCCCAAAATGCTTTAGGCAAGCCAGATTGGATCCGCATACACCTTGCTTTCTCGTTCAAGGTTCTATTCATCCTTTCTACAACACCTTTTTGCTCAGGTGTTCCTGGTATTGTCTTGATCATTCTGATCCCATGTTCTGAACTGAAGTCTTTAAACTGCTGACTATCATACTCCCCGCCATTGTCAGATTTCAGACTTTTAACCTTTAGACTTGTCTGATTTTCAACTTCTGTTTTCCACCTTTTAAACACAGAAAACACATCAGATTTATTTTTAAGAAAATAAACCCATACCTTCCTGGTAGATTCATCGATAAAGGTGACATAATAACGTGAGTTTCCAACAGATTTCACTGGGGCTGGCCCCCAAACATCTGTGTGCAACAATTCTAGATTTTCAACTTTAAGAGTCTTCCCTGACCTTGAGAAGCTGACCTTTTTCTGCTTTCCAAGGATACAATGTTCACAAGCACCAACATCAACATGCTTGAGGCTTGATAGCTTACCCTTTGCCGCCATAAGCTTCATTCCTTTTTCACTCATGTGTCCAAGTCTTTGATGCCACATGATTGAATTATTGACAGCCTCAGTAACTACTACCATATCCTCATCTACAATCATGTAAAGAGATCCTTACTGCTCTCTAAGGATACAATGTTCACAAGCACCAACATCAACATGCTTGAGGCTTGATAGCTTACCCTTTGCCACCATAAGCTTCATTCCTTTTTCACTCATGTGTCCAAGTCTTTGATGCCACATGGTTGAATTATTGACAGCCTCAGTAACTGCTACCATATTCTCATATGCAATCATGTAAAGAGATACTCGCTTCTTTCCACGAGCCATAACGAGATTGCCTTTGTTTACCTTCCAAGCTCCATCTCCAAAAGTGGTGTGATGTCCCTCATCATCCAACTGCCTTATAGATATTAAATTTCTCTTTAAGGCGGGAATATGTCTAACATTGTGCAATGTCCATAGGGATCCATTGGAGGTCTTGATGTTGATATCACCTTTTCCGACAATGTCAAGAGATTTTCCATCTGTAAGGTAAACTTTCCCAAATCTTCCAGAAATATAGTTAGACAATAAATCTTTCTCAAATACCACTTGTTGGGATTTTAGGGGACATCTCTCCATCTTCCATCTTGTTTATAGAATTTTCCATCTTCCATTACTCTTAGATTATTGGGATTTAAAGTTATTTGATTCCAATTATACTTGGATTGCTTTGGTTATTTGAACCCAAGTTTATTTTTTGGAACAACACATATTAATTGTTAGTAAATTGGATATTTGATTTAAATTCGGGTATATTTTGTTTTTTTAACATCATTATTTGGATTTATGAACGACTTCTCTTCATGGCTATTGTTCATAATATATATAAGGAAGTTTTTTGTGCATGCAATTTTTTTTTTGTTAAAATTGAAGGAGGGGGAAAGTTATACAAGGGAGTACATAATGAAAATGTATAACTTGACATCAAAACTGAAAGCACTTAAGATAGAGCTTAGTAAAGAATTGCTCGTGCATTTAGTTTTGATCTTACTTATTGTACACTTTGGGCAATTCAAAATAAGCTATAAAACTTGGACAAATGGTCCATTAATTAGCTTATATATCATTATGTGTAAGAGGAAGAGAGGCTATACAAAGACATATTTGAAAGTGCTCATTTAAGCTTAACCTCTAAGAATAAAAAAAAAAGGAGAACTAAGGTTGCTCTAAGCAAAAGAAACAAAAGAAAGATGCTTGTGGTATTTTAAGTATAAATCAATGATAGCATTAAATATAATTTAAGGATATGATATTTACTTGTCGTAATTAATGTTTTATATTTTTTGCTATCATGATTGAAGTTAATTTAACAGTACCAGATTTTTCCCATTTATTTGTATATCTAGTGATTTTTAATTAAATTGATTGATGTGATATATTGTTAAAGCAATCTCTATTGCGTAAATTAATTTAATTAGAATTGCATAGATATTAGTATAAAATTATTTATGCGAATTGTGCTCAGCCCAAAGGAAGACACAATTTGGCCAAGTAATTTTGTACCCGTGATGATACATGTGTAACAATTATAAGGTGTTTTCATGTGAATTATAGTCGGTCCAAAGAAAGACTATGATTTGACAGAATTTATTGTCAATATTTGACCATTGGGTTAAGAGTACCAATTACAAATTAATTTCTCTGTCCAAAGACTATGAATTAATGTTGTGCTGGGTATCTTGTGATGAGTCTATTTTGCAAAATATTTGCATGTTTTGTTACATATTTTTATATAACTAAATTATATGTGAAAGTTATGTAATTTTAAAACCTCACATTTATTATATTAAATTGTCTTGTATTTTTGGTTAAATTGATTGAAACAACATGTTGTCAAAGTTAACTCTCTTGCGTAAGTTGATTTGATTGAATTTATATAGATGTTGCATGGAATTATTCATGCGAATTGTGCTCAGCCCAAAGGAAGACATAATTTGGTAGAATAATTACATGTTTGCAATGGTAAACATGTGACGATTATAAATTATGTGATTTTCCATGTGAATAATGAAATGATCAAAGGCAATCATTATTTGACCGGAATAATCATCGTATAAGTTTTCCATGTGAGCAATGGAGTGTCCAAAGACAATCTTTGTTTGACATGACTTATCACCAATGTTTGATCAATGCGTTGAGAGTACCACTTGCAGTTAGTCTTTTTCAATCCAAAGATTGAGGATTAATGGTGAGCTAGGTATCTTGTTTAGGTCTTGGAATTTACCATAAAGATTATTTGAGCATTGCATGTTTATTGTTTTCTTCTTTAATTGTTGTTTTTGTTGTTACTACTATGGTTTAAATTACTCATATTATTTAAATCCCAAAGTTGAATGCATAAAATTTAGAGTTTGAGAGGAGTCAGTTCAGAGTTGAAGATATTGCATAATTTATTTCTTATTTCTTTTTTCTAGAGAAGAAACAAGAGAACAAGATAAGGAATTTCCTTTTTGCTTTTGTAGGATGAAACATATAATAAAAGGGTCTCATTTACACTATTTAGTGTGTGAAAATGATAAACTTCTCATTTTTGTTTGTTTTAAAGTTAATTTCATTTTGTACCGAAGAATGTTAGTGGGTAGATTTTGGTTGTACTACTCACAAAAGCATGTCTATACGATGCTACCTATGAAGTCATCTGCCAAGTGATAATGAAAGATTTTTCTATGTGGGCGATGACATAAAGTCATAGTTGAAGCTATGAGAACTTTTATGTTGCTTTAAAAGACTCAATTTCATTTGAATTTGGTTGAGACATATATAGAGCTATTTATTAAACCAAATTTTATTTCTAATTTGGACAAATATAGTTATTTTTGATCAATTAGAAATAATAAAGTTAGTCTCTTGTATGATTCAAATGTTGTAAGTTATGAGTTCTTTTATGGATATTTGAATGCTCCTATTGCAAACATTTTTTTTGGGTGGTACAAAACTTTAAATTAAATGAGAATTTTGTTACTTTATAACATAAGCGCTTAAGTCATATCTCTTAATAGACAATTTGGATGCTTGTGTGTATAGGAAATTCTGGATCCTTTATATTGGTTGGACCTTATAGTATATATTGAGTATACAAAGGAAAAATAAACAAACATAATGGAATTCATGTGTTGAAAGAAATAAGGATGTCTTAGAAATAATACATGCATATATTTGTGTTCTATTCCTTATGGATTCATGGAATGAACAAATGTATATTATTTTGTTCATAGATGATTCCTCTTTATTTAAATTATGAGAAGTTTTGGCCTCTAGACATTTAGTCTTTCAAAGTTGAAGTTGAACTTCAACTAAGAAAAAGAAAAAAAATTAAGGTTGTCAAATGTGATCGTGGGGAATACTATGATATATATGATATAAGGTACAACGTTTGGAGCCCCCATGTGTTTTTCTTCAATAATTGTGTTTTTTTTTACGACATGTAATGTTAGGCAAACCTAGCATGAACAAAGTTGTAGAATGATGAAACCAGACTTGTACAGATATGGTAAGAAGTTTAATTCTTCTATACCAAAGTCGCTTTGGGAAAGACATTAAAGAATGTAATTTATATCCTTTTAGGGTATCAATTAAAGTAGTCATTACCCTATAGATATGAGTCAGGGAAATTCCAACATTAGGCATATACACATTTAGGGATGCTCAGTCGAAGCAATGTCTTATAGACTGCATGAAGGTAAGTTGGACTTAAAGATAATTACTTATAATTTTTTTTTGTTACATTTAAAGCTCTCACATGTATAAGTTTTACAATCCCACTTTAAGTTTATGTTTGACACATGCAAGACTCCTTGAGGAAATTGAGTTTGGAGGGGAAGGAAACACAAGGAGTGTTGTCTTTAAAGAATAATATGTTATTAGCAATAGATAAGCCTTTGTACTTACCATTGTTCAAGAAACAAATATGGTAATTGAATAATGATGTTACTCCTAACATTATTAAAATACAAGACAACACTATGATTCCCTCTCAAGCACCACCTAAAGTTCAAACTCAATAACCTCAAGAAGTGTCATTAAGAAGATCCACTAGAGAAAGAAAAAATGTAATTTGATATGATTATGTCATATTTCTTTAAGAACATGAATATGACATTAGGTTGACTGAGAAAGTCTAATTGACCTTATTCAAGTCATGTTGTGTTCTAACTCTCAAGTGGATTAATGTCATAAATGATGTAATAAAACCGATGGTTGAACATGACATTTAGGATATCATCAAATTGCTTGAAAGTGTGAAACCCATAAGTTATAGATAAATATCCATAGTTGAAAGAGATTCAATGGGTAATTTTAAGATATATAAAGATTGTCTTGTCGCCAAAAGTTTTATAAGAAGGAAGACATGGATCACAAAGAGACTTTCTCTCTGATTTCTTAGAGAGACTTTCTTAGGACTATAATGACACTGTAGATCATTTTGATAATTTTTTTGCATAAATTGATGTAAATATTGCATTTCTAAATGAAAACATTGATAAAACAATTTATACGGTACAACCAGAAAACCTTGTTTAAGATGATCTAAAGTCTATGGTATGCAAACTAAAGAAATTCATTTATACTTTTAAACAAGTCTCTCGTCTATGTTATTACAAAATTCAAGATTATCTCTTATGGTGTTGAGGTAAATTTGGTTGATGATTGCGTATACTAAAAGTTCAGTGGGAGAAAATTTATTATTTTGGTATTATATGTTGATGACATTCTACTATCATCATACGATTTATTGTTGCAAAAAAGTTATATTGTAATTTATGATGTATGCTTAAGTTTATTTTTTTTATTGTCTTGAAATAATTTTTAGTGAGAGTCCTAAGGTGATATATGAGTAATCTTGATATGCAACACTAGAAAGTAGTAAAGTGCATTATGCATTAATTGAAGAGAACAAGAAACTACATGTTTTCATATCAAAAGTCTAGAAGTTTAGAGATTATTGGGTATTCTGACTTTGATTTTTTCACAATGTCTTAATAGCAGTCACTTCACATAAGGATCCAAATTTAACCATGTAGGTGGAGTTAATATTTTGCTATGAGACATTATACTAGAATTTATGATTGCTAAATTGTTATAATTGACTTGCCTGTTGTTGCCAACATTAAGTAGCCATCGGGTGTTTATTGAGACAATATCTGAGCGGTCTTATTAATGATTCAACTAAGTAGAAGTTTGTTGACGTAAAGTATTTGATTGTTAAATAAAGAATCCAGAAAATATAGATTTGCATAGAACATATAAGGACTCATTTCATGTTAGCTGATCCACTTACTAGAGGTATGACACTTAAAGTTTTTCATGAGCACAATGCTCATATAGGTGTAATTCCTGATATTATCTTAGTTGAGTGAGAGTCTTATGTCCTATATCTTATGGTTTACAAATATTTTGTTGTTTGGACTTTTTGCAGAAATAAAGTAAAAGTTAATTATTTCATTATAAGCTTGTTTTGTTTGCAATATTTATGTTGTGTTTGGATTGATCTTTATAAATAATAAAGTTTGGACCAATTGGAAATAGACATGGCTGAGATCACATTGCATGTAATTTTCATGTTGTTTATCCATATTGACCTATGTCATTGAGTGTACTGATGTGGTAGTAATTGGGGTCTAGTTACATTTATTGTAGTGACAAAGACACAATGATTCCATTATTGATGCATGAGATAGACCAGGTTGTTAAGGTGGAAGTCTAAATGTAAATAGCATACAGATGCGCGCTTAAGGATTTTTGATAAAATTGTTACAATATGTAACACAAGTGAGAGATTGTTGGAATTTTCTATTCCAATAATTAATGTGGGCTAATATTATATGACAATTATATTAGCTATTTATCATTAGTGGGTTTTATTTTATGTGATCAAATTAAGTGAACCCATTAGACAACCAAATCAAATGATATGAACTTAAATGAGCAGCTGTCAATGTTAGCCCATTAGGGGATAATGGAAACCCTGTTAGGTTAACACACTATAAGAAGACTATGATGGTTATTGGTATCCCTGTTAGGATAATTGATCCAGGTATTTCTAAAACTCTTCCTGATAATCTAATGTAATGTGTTCTTGGCGGTTATTGATATTTTATAAGGATCCCCTTAAATCCCAACACTTATTTGTTGAAAAAGTAATTATTTTAATAAAAATAAGCAATTTTATGTTTTTAATGTGTTTGTTTAGACAGATTGTGCTTAGTTTTCTATTTATTTTGATAAACAAAAATCATATATTTATAAATAGCATTTTTTTAAATAATTATTTTCAAATTATTTATTTTAAGTTTAAAAAATTGATCCAATAATGAAATGTGATGGGAAGAAAAAGATAAAGAAAGAATGAAAAATATTGATAAAGTGTTTCAATTTTGTGGGTGTCTAAACATAATCACAATTTTCTCTATTCTATCTGGTGCCTAAGTGTAAAATAAGTTAATGTTTACATAACTACTAAAAGAAGTCACATACTCATTCTCTCTATATTTATATAAAAGATAGTTGTTTAAGTTACACCGGTATAATTTGATCCCATATATATATATATATATATATATATATATATATATATATATATATATATATATAATATTATTAAAACTTATAAAAACATTATAATTATTGATTTAGTTTATATTATTAAGACTTTTTTATGATGTTTTCAAATATTTTTATTTCTCAATTATGGAATTTTTTAAATCATTGAAAGAACATAAATAAATTTTCATATAAAATTATTTGCTCTTCAATTATGAATTTTTTAATTAAGTTATTGAAAGAACATAAAATAATATTTTGAAATTTTTAGTTATTGAAAGAGTTCCAAACAAATAACCCTTAGTTATTTTCTTTATTGTTATTATAGATTATTTTATATGAATATTGCACTTCAAGTTTTCGTCTTGATAATATCAACTCATATGATTGATTTAGTAACATGTTTTATACATAAACTATTTCACTAATTAATTGACTATAATATTAACTATTTTTGCTTTCACTTTTCAAACCTATTTTTTCAAAAAACTTTTATATCTACATCTTAGAATAAGAAAATTTATATATAGTTTGTCATGAACCTGCGTATTTTTCTCATATGAGAATTTTTTATTGCCACTTTTTTTTTATATAAATTTTTTTTGTCCATTTTTATTTGTTTCAAATTTTGCTATAATTTTGTTAAAAATATGATTGTTTTCTTAATCTCGTTGAAAAAATATATGAAATTAACAAAAATACGGATTCTTATTTCGCATGCTTGGAGTAAATGATAGAGGTCACAGTAGATCGAAATTTTAGAGAAACGGGGAAGCGGGAGCTGGAGCGTGAGTGTTCATGAATTAGCGTGCAAAACCTTATAAACCTCAATGTTAATGATGGTGGGTCAAGAAAAACGTCGTTGACATTCAAAATTTCAACGATGGTGTTTTCAAATACACCGTCTTAACTTACCTGTTGCGTAACATACAAAGACAGACTACCCAGTGAACGTTATTGAATGTGTCACGCGCCATGCACATGGCACATAAAATGGTAACATATTTACGGAATTGTCACCGCTACTCCTACCACGACGTAGGAACGATGTGGATAACGCGTCGTAAAATGATTTTTTTTAGTAGTGTGTTTTAATTTAATAAATTATGAGTTAAAATTTAATGTATTTTATATTTAATAATTAATTTATATATAATAATAAATTTAATTATATGATATATGAGTTGGATCATGTTAAAAAATAGAACTTGTAACTCAATCTATATATATATAATTGGATCTTAATTAAATTGAGTTGAATGTATTTAATGTGAACACTTAAAAATCTAATCCAGTATACTTAGATCGCATTATTTCATCTTGTTGTTAAATGTGCTGATAGTGCCTTGATTAATATATATATCCTGTGTCATGGTGCTGTTTTCTTTTACAACCGAAGTTGACGTATAGATTGTAGAGTGCGAAACAGCTTAGATTTAGTTTTATTAAAAAAAAAACAAAAAATAAAGAAGAGTAGCTTTGGACTGTACGGGGACATGAACAAATTTCCTTAGTATACCATATTCTTTAATTAACATAGATGATAAAAATGTAGGTTTCTTTTTAAAAAATATATAATTTTTTAAATGAATTCTTATTTTTTTTATTAATACTGTAGTTTAAATAAAAATAATAATTTTCACAAAAAAAACTACAAAACTAATGTGAGAAATCAGGTGAAAGTAAATTAATTTGTCTTTGTCTACAATGTTTTGTACAATTAAAGGAAATAAATTCTAACTTGTATCATTTTGGATTTTTATATTTTTCAGGTGAAAATCTCAAACATATTGCTGATATGTCATTGTTGGTTGTTGGGAAAATAGTTTTAATCAAGTATTGAGAAATGGTATTTTAATAGATTATTTTGATTATTCAAAATATATTATTGGTAAAAATTATCGAATGTGTTATTAGAAGTTACATATAGTTAAGTTTGTACCATATAATAAGGATGGAGACTTATAAACACTCACATGTGCTCCTTGCTATTATACATAGATCAAACTTAATATAAAAAAAAAATAACCATAGACTCATGACAAAGGACTTGCTAAGAGAATAAAAAATAATTAAGAAAGAATCATTCCTTTTCTCAAATATACTTATTAGATTATGTTTGTTAATTAAAATAAAAGTAAATTTCACGATTACGTGTATATATTCTTTTTTTTTTTTGCATAAAAATCGACCCTCTTGATGGAAAGCACTGACACAATTATTTAATTTTAACAATGTATAATTTTAACAATGTAAATGCAAATAAACATCACCAATCTATAAAAACGCATACCAAACGACCATGACAAAAAGCCTTATAGAATTTCGATCAACTTCCCATTGTCTATTTGGACTATACTCACTCTGAAACATACATTCATGCTATATGTTCATATCTAAGAATGAAATTTCTTTAATAACTACTAAACTTTAGAAAAATTCTTATACATTTTATTCATGTATCAACATAGAGACTACGTAGAAGACATCTCTCCATCTTCCATCTTGTTTATAGAATTTTCCATACTACGTTGTGCCTCAAACTCCTTAGCTGTATCATAAGAAGCATGCAACCCAAAGAAAACATAGTAAACCAAGAGAAACACTGTCCAAAACCCAAACCTAATAAACGAGTCTTTATCTATAGACCCAAGGAGGAAAATGTTAATAAAAATAGATATGGAAGGTATCCATGGAACCAAAGGCACCCCCCAAAATTTAGGCTCCTTTGCCTTCGGAACAAAAAGGCAAAGCCCTCCAGTAGATAAAGCCCAAATAGGCACAAAAATAGCATATCCAATCCACCCTTCACTAAGAGCCCAATAACATGAAATCCCACATGAAGATGCAATGATAAACACAATGAATACAATGAGCGTGATTTGGTTTCTCTTTGTAGTGACCCCACTAGAGTAATACCTTCTCACAATGAGAGCAATGGCCACAAGCATAAATATGAAGAGAGTCGAGATTGATAAAAGGTTGGAGAGAATTTGAAGGTCGGTGAAGAAAGCAATCACAGCAGACACCACAACCATGGCGATCGTGGCATTCACAGGCGTTCCAGTGTGCTCGTCCACTAAGGCAAACCAAGGGGGCATCATGTGGGTGCGTGCAATGTGAGTCAAGTACCTAGCTTGGCCCACAACACTCACCAACAACACTGTGGTCATTCCCTTCAAAGCCCCCAAAGAAACAATGTACTTAGCCCAATCCCACCCTATGGCACTAAACGCAACCGAAAAGGGTGCATTCACATCGATGCTAGTGTAAGGTTGCATGAGGCATAGTGTAGCTGAAAGCAAGCAATATGCTATTGTTGTAACAACCATTGACCCCACTAACCCTATTGGAATGTCCCTTGAAGGGTTCTTGGTTTCTTCAGCCATGGTTGCAACAGCATCAAACCCTACATAAGCAAAGAAAAGAACAGCTGAAGCTTGAAAAACTCCTCTTACACCAAAGGGTGCAAAGGGTACATAGTTTTGAGGCTTGACATGAATAAGACCCACTATGACAATAAAGGCAATGATAACCACATGCACCACCGAGGCAATGTAGTTGAAGATTGAGGAGCCTTTGGTGCTATAAATCGCGAGGATGCATATGGCTGCAAGGACTATGACTGCAATAGGGTCAAAGTGGTTGTAATTAGGGTTCATGTTGTGAACCACTATGCGGAAATCATCAGGGTTTTTGTTGCAAAGAGTAGCAAAATATGAGGTCCATGATCTTGACACTGCGGCACAACTTATTACATACTCTAGAAGGATGTTTCCAGCAGCTATGAAGGCCACAAAATCTCCTAGCTCCACTCTCAAGTATGCAAATGAGCCACCTATAAGGAAAAAAGAAAAATGAAACAAAGGTGAAGTTAAATAGTTAATTAATGGCTATCAAATCCATGACATTGATTGATGATGATGGCATATGGTATCATGAGTCAATTGTAAGAGATAATAAATTTTGTGGAGAAATTCTATGAATTGGTCGTAAGCATGGTCCTGTTGAAAAATGAAAATTGAGCAAAAGGCAAAAGATTAATCAATTATATAACTCACTTTGTAGAAAAGTATTACTAGCTATGAATTGATTTTTTTAAGATACATAAAAGTATGATTTCCTACTCTCTAAAGAATGTTTCTCTATCTCTTTTTAGATTTACATGTTACACCTTGAACAACAGCTTTCGAAATTATAAACTAAAACAAATTAAAATTTATTAAAAATATATTTAGTTAAATTAGAATTTAAAAAGATAAGTTAAAAATGACATAACATTATTAGATACTTTCGGTTTAACACATTAGTATATATAATAGATTTAATCTAATCTCTCTCTTAGAATATACAATGATGATGGCATATGGTATCATGAGTCAATTGTAAGATAATAAATTTTGTGGAGAAATTCTATGAATTGGTCGTAAGCATGGTCCTGTTGAAAAATGAAAATTGAGCAAAAGGCAAAAGATTAATCAATTATATAACTCACTTTGTAGAAAAGTATTACTAGCTATGAATTGATTTTTTTTAAGATACATAAAAGTATGATTTCCTACTCTCTAAAGAATGTTTCTCTATCTCTTTTTAGATTTACATGTTACACCTTGAACAACAGCTTTCGAAATTATAAACTTAAACAAATTAAAATTTATTAAAAATATATTTAGTTAAATTAGAATTTAAAAAGATAAGTTAAAAATGGCATAACATTATTTACATGAGATAAAATTAAAAGATTAAGATACTTTGGGCTTAGCACACTAGTATATATAATAGATTTAATCTAATCTCTCTCTTAGAATATATAATGTGAGAAACCTAACTTTTCAACAAACTCCCTCACGCCAAACCCTTCTTGAGCTTGATGTGTGAACAACAAATGGTGGGTGCTCGTCATCACAAGCGAGGGCTAGGGGAACGTGAACCTCCTCTGATACCATCTTATCTTAGAATGAATAATGTGAGAGACCTAACTCAATCCCAAAAGCTAGCTCATGGGGTGAGGGTTGCCCCTCATCCATATATTCTAATGTGGGATTACTTTTAGTCAATGTGGGACTTAAATTATTTTCAACACTTATGATGATTTTATTTGTTTCATTTGACAATATAATTTTGATGAGAGAGCTTTGTAACTAATTATAAAATCATAATTTTTCTTATATCAATAAACTTTCATATACTAAATACTCTCCTGTTAATAAAATAACATATTTTAAATTTATCTCAATATATCTTTTTATATCTTTCTTTTCCACAACTTTCTCCTCTCATGACTCTCCTTTTTTCTATACTCTTTTCATACCTTTATTTACATTGTTCAATAATAGTTTTTACAAAATTGACAAGTCACAAGAATCATTCACTTTCATTCGTAAACACAAAAAAACCTTTATTATTAATTAATTAACAACAAATTAAAGGGTAGATTAAAACTAAAATTCTTAATATATTGTCTCTTTTAATTTATATTTGAAAAATATTCCAACTGGACCTTACAAATATATTAGCACGTAAAAAAAAGTACAATTATGCGTAAAGTCTTAATTTAAAAGTATACTTCATAAACTAAGTTAGTCCCCAAATTATATATTTTTTTCAATTAAGTTAATCTCGGAAGTGTGTATCACATTTATAAGCTAGTACCGTTTACAAGCTATTTTAAGGGTTAAGTTAAGAATGCTTATTTAAGAGAATCAACATATTCTTCAAAAAAACAAATAAAGAGAATGAACATAAGAATTTACAATTGATTTATAAAGTAGGTCTAATTTAGATTTTAAATAAACTTTCCCATTTCAAAATTATTATAATTTTTTACCTATTAATAGCTTAAAGTTTTAAGTAAAAAAATCCATAAAAAACACTAAATCTACTTAACTTTAAAAATTATAAAAAGATTGAATGCCATAAAAAAATTAATAAAACAAAATCTCACATAACCAAAAAAATCAACCAAAAGGAGCTAGTAAAAGGTGAATAATGTGATGCTTAACAGACACATACGTACCAGCGACGGGGATTTCGACGGCAAACTCTGTGTAGCAGAAGACGGAGAGCATGGCGGAGAACCCGGACACCACGTAGGACAGCACCACCGCAGGCCCGGCCACCTCCCTTGCCTCGATTCCGGTGAGAACGAATATTCCGGCGCCGATCACCGCCCCGATCCCGAGCCACATCAGATCCCACCAGTTCAGCGTTTTCTTCATCTGGTGGCTGCTACGCGCCCTCATCTCCCCCACCTCCGCGCTCTCGTTGGACCGCGTCAAGATGCGATCCTTCAGCCTCCGCGGCGTCTCCATCAGCGCCCTCCCGTAGCTCCCCCAGCTCCCAAACGATTCCTCCGGGAGGAAGTCGTTCTTCTGAAACGTGCAACCCTTCCTCCTCCGCATCACACCTCCCTCTCTTCCTTCTTCACTCGTTCTCATGGTCGCTCGCTGTCTCTGAATGAAATTAGCAATACTAGTTATAATTTATAAGATTCACCTATGATTATTTGAAATTTGAAATTTCTCTGGTTAAAAAAAAAACTAATAATTAATATTAATATTTATGGATAGAGATAAAAATTAGCAATAGAACTTTTCTGTGTGAATCTTTATTATACCAGTTTTCTCTCTACTACGTAACACGTACCTATATTTTTTGTTTTTCTTCCCAAGAACGAATATGAATAGGTGCATGCAGCAAATTATTAATTAGCAAGATGGTTACTACGCACTTACCACTATTAGAGCAATTTTTGTTTGTTGCTCAATTAACCGTTTGGTAAACGATAACAAAACAAGCTTTATCTAAAATTTGATAACAAAAGAAAATTCTAATATTTGATAAGAGTAGCTATAACAAAACAATACGTATCTTTATCTTTTTTTTTTAATAGAAAAATATGAATCTTTATCTAACAAGTTCTTTTAAATAAGTTTATTTTAATAATTAAGTTTCTTTATCTAATAAGTTGTTTTGCAACCGTTTTTTTCTTAAAAAGCTTTTTAAGTATTTTAATTATTATTCGTTGAAATTATTTGAAATTACAAAATTTAGAAAGATATATGCTTATTATCATCTAGTTAATAGAGGCTCCATTTATATTATTTATATAATTTTTAATAACTTTTAAATAAATAATTGATTTGATGGAGTGCTACTTCTAATTATTGAACCAAATCCGAGTTGAGTTTTCGATCTTCGTTACATCTTATTTTTTGACATGTCGTTACATCTTAATTAATTTGTATAATTTATCTAGATAAAGAGACTCTAAAGTGATCTTTCTTTGGTACAACGTTAACCAGGAAAGTAAAGAACAACTCTAAAGTGATGTGTCACTTTAGAGAATAAAGTGAGTTTATCTAATGATTAACATTAATCTATTTTTTAAATTTTCTAAACTTTAAAAATAAAAGGCTGAACAAAAATACTCACGCACTATTTTATTTACTGCATTATACTCGTGCATTGCTTTTTGTTGAGAATACTGATGACAAGCAAAAGTATCTACAAACAGATTTGCTTTCATTGCCACAAATAATCAGGTGAACAAACCTACGAATCATTTTCTAGGAAAAACAAAGTTTAATTCTTCCAAACAAAATTGGCTCTGGTTCCTATAAAACTTCAGACGTTCTTCTGTGGCTCATATATTGTTGATAAATATAATAATGAATTATTTTATCATTTGATTGAGAACTTTGAAATTACATATTGGTAAAAGTACAATCAGTTGATCACACCCTTTTGATTGTTAATTTAGCACTTGCACAATTTAAGAGGAAGAAAATTTGCCAAAATAATAACAAATTGTGGTAGCAAGGTTTTATTTGTGTTACGTCTCTCACTCATGTGTTAAGGATGATAAAAGAAATGAAATAGGTCCGCGGCTTGGAAAGTGGAGGAAATAGATGTGTCCGCACAATAGCTAAAGCGAAAAAAGAGGTTAATGAAAAAATATTTTGTATTTTGATTCAGGTCTTCTCAAGTGTCATGTTAATATATTTCTATAAATTTGGTCCAGATCGACCATGTATTAATCATCGACATAAGTAAGTAAAAAATATTTAACAACCTAAAGATATAAGCAAAAAAAAAAAAGCTTAATTAACCACCTAAAAAACAAAAATAGTTTAATCCCCTAAAAAACAAAAACAAAAAATCAAATTATAACAACTGGAATAAATTAATCTATGATATCAATAATCTAACACTTTTATCGCTCATCTATTGATAAATAATGAACTATTTTATATTTTGATTGATAGCTTTGAAATTCCATATATTGATAAAACTTCAATCAGCTGTGAACCTGTGATAGCACCATTTTGATTGTTTAGCTTGTACAATTTAAGAGGAAGAATTTACCAAAACAAAAACCAATTGTGGTTGAAAGGTTTTATATGTGTTTCTCACTCTGTTAATGATGACAATATATATATATATATATATATATATATATATATATATATATATATATATATATATATATATATATATATATATATATATAATTTTTGTTTCTTTATTTTGTTAAATATGTGGTTTTAGTTTTTTAATTTTTAAATTGTGATATTTTATTTTCACTTTAAAAAAATTTAACAATTTTAGTCTTCCTATTTTTAATTTAGATATTTCATCCCCCACTTTTTTTAAAATATATAATTTTAGTCCTATTTTTCAATTTTAGACTTGATTATTTATTTTTAATTTTAATAAATTAAGCGTCTTAGCAATTAAATAATTGAAAAAAAAAATTCATGTGGATAATAAATAGACATATGTCAGTCAACATCTACATAATACATGAAATTGGTCACAAGGATAAAAATTTGTAGATTTTTTAAAAATGAAGAATCAAATGTCTTGATTAAAAAACAAGGGACTAAAATCATAAACTTTTTAAAAGTTGGAGATGAAATTTCTCAATTAAAAAATATGAGAACTAAAATTATAGATTTAAGAAAATAGGAGGACAAAAATTATATTTTAGCCTAAAAGAATTGAAATATGTTGGGGAGGAGAAAGTGGAAAGGAAGTAGATGTGTCACGCAACAATAGGTAGAGATATTTTGTATTTTTGGTTCAATTGTTTTGTTTTTCAAATTTTAAAAATTTTAAACATAGATTAATCATAATCATTAAATAATTGAATGGTGTAATATCAAAGTTCTATCATATAAGAATAACCCTACATGAAAATAAGAATTAAATGATTTAATCTCGATTATTTGATTAAAATACAAGACTTAGATTTAAAAAATTCAAAATTAAGTATCATATAATTAATGTATCTTTGAAATATTTATAAAACAAAATTCAATTTTCTAAAAGATTTTAATTATCACATGATCATTTTCTTATGATATGTAATATAAAGGACATATCATACTTCTATAGATGATATATCATATGAGAGAAAAATATCTTATATGAGAACGAAAGGATTAAATATGGATCATATAATCAAATATGCACAGATAAGATTTAATGTCATGTGAACACTTAAAAATTATGTAAATTTTTTACATTAAATATTAATCATCCATATATGTTTATACGGTACAAATCTAATTATCTCTCTCTCATATAAAATATTTTTTCTCATAAGATATGCACTCACGTCTTATATATATATATATATATATATATATATATATATATATATATATATATATATATAAGTTTAAGATTTTTTTCATTAAAATAAATTTATACCGTCATCTAATCATAAATCATCATTTGAATGACTTTAAGATAATTATTTTAAAAGTCAACAAACTAACCATACATAGTAGGTTGTTATTGAATGACCGTGTAAATTTTTTTATATTGTCAATGTGTAACCCTCTTTCTCTCTCTCTCTCTATATATACATATATGAGTTAATTATAATGACTACTCATGTGATTTGCTTTTATTATACTTGCCACCCTTCTATTTTTTGGCATTACTTTTAACCTCATTTGTTAACTCCATGAAACTTTCGTTAGTAAATTTAATAAAGGAAAAAAAGACATTCATTTATGAAAGAAAAAACAAAGACAAAAGAAAAAAATGTTTAAATTGTGGCATAAAGAATTTTGTCCACAACCATTTTAATACTCAATTACATGTAATTTTTTTGGTTTACTAAATTGAACTTTAAATCTTGATTCAACTTGTTGAAATCTAATGTGAACCATTTTACACACATACACTTCTCGGTAGCCATTCTAACATAGAGGAATTGTGAAGTTTAAAAAATGAATAAAGACATTTTAGGCAATGAAAATTCATTAAAAATCACGTGTTTCTCATGTGACAGACTCAAACTATCATTCCTCACGTATAAACCATCAAAGGGTGGTCAGTGAAGCAGAAAAATCAACAATTAGAATGTTTTTTGTAGGATTAAAAAATAGGAGTACCCAGTGTAATAAAAGTGTAACGCCCTGAAATTTTGATAATTAAAAATAGATGTTTGATGTTTTTCTTATGTTATTTGATTACTTGATTAATTTGGATGAGTTAAGGTATTGTGTGATTTAGCCATGTGCGATCTGCTTGATGCGGATGTTGAGTCATGTGGACTTTTATTGACTTTAGGTTGAAATTATGAGATTTCAAGTTTTACTTAAACCTATTCCACTAAAATCACAATTTTGGATTCGTTAATCGTTGGATCAATTTCAAATTTGGAATGTAGTCTTGCAACCCAATTTTGCACGTTCGGACCGTTGGGATTTGCAATATAACATTTTGAGTATGAAGCAATAAAATTGAAGCTGGATCAGCTCGCCCAGGCGAGCCAAATTTCGCCTGGGCGAGTGTTACAGACTACAAATATGTCTAGCAGCATAAAAGAGCCATTTCTTTCTCATTCTCTTCCCCTAAACCCTCCCCCAACACCCCCAACCTCCTCCTCCACCACCATTGACGACCGGTGACCGCCACAAGCCGCCTTTGCTTACCGTCGGACCACCACACAGAGAAGAATAGTTTAATCGGAGCAGAATCTTGAAAACTCAACTCAAGGATTCGGTAGAGAACAAAGTCTCCAATCCTTCATTCACGGTTTCTTTGAGCTAATCGTGATTCTAAGTCTTCTCCTTGTTAGTTTGAGCATATCTTTGCATCTCTTCTGACTTGAAAATCATTATTGGATGTTTTTACATTTCCTTTGAAAAACCCTTAAAAAAGAGACGTTGTAAAAGTTGCCTTTTTATAAAATAAACTTTGTTTTTGTAACATTTGTTGAACCCTGGTCACAGTGGCGTGATCAAAATTTCAAAATGATCTCTCTTTGATATGAATCTCAAAACACTCCTTTAGCCCATTTTTAAATTAAATGGATATTTGACCCTAAAAGTTAATATTAACCTTGTCTTTGAAATCTATATTGAATTATCTTTGATTTGGTATATAGAGCTTTGCATTTGGACGAACGGACGTAAACCTAAGAGATCTTAGAACAACGCCGCAAGGAACTAAGAGAGATATAGATAGGTGATGAGAGTTTATTGTTTGTTTACAACTTTTGATACCATAGTTGGGGTCAGAGAACCTAATTATGTATGTCCCTGTGCATGTTAGTTTTCAAGGGAAACCATGTTTTTAACTAATGAAATGTGATATATTTGTTATTAACATGTGTGCTGGTTTTCAAGTAAAACTGTGTTTTTAATTAATGAGATGTGATAAGTTTGTTATTGATGATTGAAATTGTCAATGATGTTGTTGTTGTATTGATTGAAATTTTTGGGAAAAATCTTAATTATAGAGGAGACTTTGCCCAAAATTTTATATTTATTCTTCTATTTACTTCGTTATCAAAGGTGAGTTTATTATTGTTATTGTTTTCTTATTAATGAGTATCACATACTCATTCTCTCTATATTTATATAAAAAAGTAGTTGTTTAAGTTGTACCGATGTAATTTGATCCCTTATATATATATAATATTATTAAAACTTATAAAAACATTATAATTATTAAAATATTATTATTTTTTAGTTTATAATATTAAGACTTTTTTTATGATGTTTTTGAATATTTTTTTATTTCTCAATTATGGAATTTTTTAAATCATTGAAAGAACATAAATAAATTTTCACATAAAATTATTTGCTCTTCAATTATCAATTTTTTAATTAAGTTATTGAAAGAACATAAAAGAATATTTTGAAATTTTTAGTTATTGAAAGAACATTTTTAGTTATTGAAAGAGTTCCAAACAAATAACCCTTAGTTATTTTCCTTATTGTTATTATTATAGATTATTTTATATGAATATTGCACTTCAAGTTTTCGTTTTGATAATATCAACTCATATGATTGATTTAGTAACATGTTTTATACATAAACTATTTCACTAATTAATTGACTATAGTATTAATTTTTTTTTGCTTTCACTTTTCAAACCTATTATTTCAAAAAACTTTTATATCTACATCTTAGAATAAGAAAATTTATATATAGTTTGTCATGAACCTGCGTATTTTTCTTATATGAGAATTTTTTATTGCAACTTTTTTTTATATAATTTTTTTATATAACTTTGTTAAAATATGATTGTTTTCTTAATTTCGTTGAAAAAATTATAGATTTTTTCTCTCTTATATTTTCATACAAATTTTGAATCGCATAAGAAAACAATATTTCTTTCAATCTTTTCACAAAAACTTGTAGAAAAATTTCTAGTTTTTATTCAGTACTAAATGGAGATGAAAGTCATACGAAAAACTTTTAGGAAGTATCATAAAAACAATTTGTTACAAAAAATAGTTAATATTTAAATAATATTATTAAATAATAAAATTGTCTATAAAATATCATATCATTAAAATTATGTTTAATTTATACATTATAATTTTATCTATTTTGGCCCTCCAAATTATATTTTAAGATCTGCCACTGCATAAAAGCCTTAACCCAAGTTATTTCATAAAACCAGTATGGTCTGGTCTTGATATAAATGGCATGTTCGGTTCAATAAGAGGCCAATACTTCCATGGACAACCTTGCATATGGTTCATTATGAACCACTTTTATACACCATTGGATAAATCCCCTCAAAATAGAGATTTAGTGTACCATATGTATCAAAACACCACCCTCCAAAATGAGTCAATAATTGATATTTTTTTTTACTTAAATATATTCTGATTCTTGATATATACTTAAATTTTGTATTTGGTCCCTAATAAATATTTGTTTTGTGATTGGTTTTTAATATTTGAAAAGTTTTATGCGGGATCCCTACCGTTAGAAAAAATTCATTAATTATTGATGTGATTGTTAATTCGACATGTAGACAAACTACTTGTAATATCTTATCGAATTAAATGTGACACGTAAGTTGATCATGTGATGTTTGACATGATATTATATTTTAATTAAATTAAAAAAACAATTTTAAAGATTAGGGTTCATTTGTTGGTTAAGCCCCTGCATTAGTAGGCCCCCTCCTTTCCTGAGGAATAACAGATTGATTAATGTACGAAATGGACCCAAAAATGGATGAAGGTGAGGGAGGTTATGGTGAGAGTGGCGATAAGGGTTTCTTGGGTGAGGAAGTAGATGACAATTAAGAATGATGATTCGGGGTTCTAGAACAGCGACATCGAAGAAAAAAAGCCTCTGCCGCCACCATCAGAGGTTCCGAATGTTGTCGAGGTTTCAACGATATAGGAGATCTAAATACCTTCGACTTCGATTTCGACCTTCTTGATAAACTCCACTCTAACCCCACCGATGTCTTGCCCTTGGTACTATCTCTTTCTCTCTCTCTACTCAATTGCACATGTTTTCTATTTTAACTTCTTTTTTGTTTTTGTTGTTTTAGTTTGAAGCTGCAACAACTTAGGTTCTCGTGAATTTGAAGACGAAGGTGGGTGGGAATACCAAAGATATGGAGGATTAGACCTCGTGATGTTCAGATTTTAATTTTCTCACATCCAAACAGGATCTTGTGTCGATGATATTGCTTGGGGTAAGTGGGTTTGATTATGTTTTTTGTGTTTATTATTCAATTTGAGATGTTTTCTAAATGCTTGAAGTTTCTTGGCATTGAATCAACAAATCTTATTGGGGTTTTCTTTCTAGAGGCTGAATATGTATCAAAGCTTGTAAAAATTGCTGGATTACTAAGGCAAAGGCCACTTGTGTTCCACTAATATGTAAACATAAATCAATAGATGAACAAATTTATTTATTTTTTCTCAAGAAAGGAGGGGACCAACTGATGTAGGGGCTAAACCTGCAAATGAACCCTACTTTTTTTTTTATTGTTTTAATTTAATTAAAATATGATGACTAGCTTATGTGTTACATTTAATCCAACCTAGTATCACAAGTAGCTTACTGACGTATAGAATTAATTAACTATCAAATCAGTCGTTAATGAATATCTTCTAAGAATAAAGATTTCATACAAAAATTTTAAAATATTAAAGATCCATCAGAAAGCAAAATTTTAATAAGAACTAAATATAAAATATATATTACAAATCAAAAACATATTTAACCCTTTCTTCCTCACGACAACTCAGTCACCGTCATGGTGAACAAGGACTCCTTTGATGAGAAAGACACCCGCCGCAACCTTATCAAGCAGAACCACTGCAAGCTTCTATTCCACTCATCGCCACCACAATCTCGTCATGCAGAACCATGGCAAGCAAAAAAATGACAACAACGAGTTCAATTCGCTTTTCCTTATGCAACTCCACAACAGGTGTCTTATGCAACTCCACGCCTCCGTCGTGTTCTCCACCAAGTACATCATGAATGAAACCATAACGAAGCACTTGCAAATCTGTGTTTCAAATATGATAATTTTTGTTTTATTTTTCACATCTATGTTTGAATATGATAATTTTTGTTTTATTTTGGAGAGGGATATGTAAATAAAGGTGGGGGATTTCGAATTTAGGCTGGAGAGAGAGAAGAGAGAAGAAAAAAAAGTAGAAAGAACCGTCACTGCCATATATTGTCTCCAACAACGGTGAGCGGTGAGTGGTGTCTGATGGCGGTGAGTGGTTGCCAGAAAGATTGTTGGAAGAATCTGTCGTGTTGTGCCTATGATAATATTTAGGCAAAATTACACTTTTGGTCCCCCATTTTAACTCCAATTTCACATTTGGTCCCCAGATAATTTAATTCACGAATTGGGTCCTTTATTTTGTAAAAAAAATGCAATGTTGGTCCCCGACGTCGCAATTGTATGTTGACCGTTAAAGTGATAACGTTGACTGCGGTCACCTCCAGTGCTGCCTCACCGTCTTTCCTTTTCCTCCTCCCAAAAAAACGCCAAACAAAGAAAAAGCAAGTGAAACGGAGAGAGAGACTCAGTGAGTTTCTCAGAGCAAGCTTTTTCCTCTCCACCGCCACCACCCATCCTCCTCCTTACCCCTTCGTCGAGTCCAAGCTTTTTCCTCTCCCAATCCCACCCCCTCCCCTTTCTCGCCGCGCCTCGCCTACCTCATCCCCAACTCCTCCGCCGACACTGCCGCCATCCTCCGCACACTTTTCGCCCTCTACCACCCTCGCAACCGCTATGTCCTCCACCTTGACCGCGACTCCTCCCCGGAAGACCACCGCGACACCTCAAGCGAAGTGCTTCTCGGGACAAATGGCAGAAGGGAAGGTTGCTTGTTATTCTCAACTTCAACAATTTCGCTGTAACACTTCTTCTCTCATTCTCGCAGTTTCACATTTTTACAACATTTCTCCATATTTTATGTTTTAATTTATGGGATATGGAGATTGTCTCATACAACATTTCTCCAAATTTTATGTTTTTATGAGACAACTTTTTATATATGAAAAATATGAAATTTTCAATTGTCTCATATAAGAAATCATTGTAAAACCAAGGGGGAGTAAACTATATGCAAATAGATATTTTCTTTGTTGTTGCTCCTAACTACAGGTGGTTGTCATCATCAAAAAGGGGGAGAATGTAAATCATGAAAATTTTGATGATATCAAGAAGAATTTGCTTGAGAAAGGGGGAGGGGGGGGGGGGGAATGTAAATCATGCAAGCTTTGATGGTGTAAAGAAGAAATTACATGTTTGTCATCATCAAAAAGGGGGAGAATGTGAATGTATGTATACATGATTTTGATGATGTCAAAGAAGAATCTAACAAGGCTGCTTCAAATGATAAGCATTTCCTTCATGAATAATTCAAGATTGCTTCAACAAACAAAACCTTGTTTCAAGATTCACTAAAGACCAAGCCTTGCCTTAAAACAAAGTGCTTTCAAGATATGCAAGGCTCTGGTAATCGATTACCAGGAAGTGTAATCGATTACCAGAAGACAAGGTATAGAAATAGCTGTTGAAAAAGGTTTTGAATTTGAATTTTCAACATGTAATCGATTACCATATGTCTGTAATCGATTACCTGCAACGGAACTTTGGAAATTCAAATTCAAAAGTCACAACCCTTCAAATTATAACTGTGTAATCGATTACACAAACATTGTAATCGATTACCAGTGGAAAGTTTTCAGAAAATCTGCCAACAGTCACATCTTTTCATTAGATTTGTGAATGACCATCAAAGGTCTATAAATAGGTGACTTGGGCACGAATTTTAAAGAGAGAGTTTTGCTTGGCTATCCTCTCAAAAGACAATGAGAGAGATTCCAAAAGAACTTCATTGTCAAATGCTCTCTCAAAAGAAATCCTTGACCAAACACTTGCAAAATCTATAAGGATTCTTACATGATCTTCATTGTAATATTCTTCTCTTGAAGAGAGATTTCTTCTTCCATTCTTCTTATTCAATGAGATTGGCTAAGAGATTGTGAGTCTCTTGTTGTAAAGCATCTTAACACAAGGGATGGGTTGTCCTTGTGTGGTTCAGACTTTGTAAAGGATTTTACAAAGATAGTGGAAATTTCAAGTGGGTTGCTTGAGTACTGGACGTAGGCATGGGAAGTGGCCGAACCAGTATAAAATTGTGTTTGCATTCTCTCTTCCCTGATCTCATTTATGTTATTGCAATCAATTTTGTCTCGCATGTTTAAAGAACATTATTAAATTGATTGTTGCTGCTTCTTCTGCATTCTAAGCCTATCCCTCTTAAGATTATTGAGGCCACAAGGTCCAACAGTGATTTGGGTCTGATTTTGATTTTGCGTTTGTGGGATTATGGTTCCTAAGAGAACATGTTTTGTGGTGCACTAATGTTGTTCGATGAAATGCCCCACTGTCGTGATATTTTTCATTGGCTGGACCCTTTGCATTGGAAAGCTTAACCCATTTCTAATTCTTTGTTTCATTTTATATTCAACGTCAAGAATTGTTCTCTATGGCTGCTTGTGCTTGCTTGAGCTAACATGCTCTGTTGAAAGCATCATTCTCAGTTAGTTTGTATTGGGAGTTTCATGCTTTTGCTTGGTTTTAGGAAGAGTAATCGAAAATAATCTGATTCACGAGCTTGTCCAGGTGGCGCTGGGTAAAAAAAAAATGCAAGGCTTTCCAGAGAATCACTCAAACGTTGACACATGGTAGTTAACGTCAGAAGTAAACGGTCAACGTTCGATTGAGGCGTCCAGGATCAATTTTGCAGGAATTTGTAAATACGGCGACCAAATGTGTAAATTAAATTTTCAGGAGACCAAATAGAAAATTAGAGTAAAACTGGGGGACTAAAAGTACAATTTTACCTGATATTTATCTAATGATTAAAAAACATAATTCATAATGAACCATCTATAAGGTGGTCTAGCGTAGTCTACTCCTCAATAAGAGGTTCGAACAAGTCAAACTATCAATTCCTGATTGGTCCACCAAGATGCCTGTGAGGTTCAAGCCAATTTTTTAAAAAGTTAAAATACATTTTTTGACATATCGTAGCCAAATTAAAAGTATACTAAAAATAATAACTTATTCTAAAAATTCAAAAAAACCACATAAAGCAAAAACGGCGTCGTCAAGCGCCGCTTCTCTAGTGCCAAGTGAAAACAGAGAACCCTATTATTCTCACTGTTGTTGGGATAGTAGTAGTAGTAGGCATGGAGGATGAAGCGGAAGAAACGAAGAGCGCGGCAAGAATATTCGTCGGAGGATTGGCAGAAGCCGTGAGCGCCGAGGACCTTCGAAGCTTATTCGCCTCTCTGGGCTCCGTCCAATCCGTCCAAACCATCCGAACCAAAGGCCGCAGCTTCGCCTACCTCGACTTCCTCTCCGACCCCAAATCCCTCTCCAAGCTCTTCAGCAAGGCAAGCACCAACTACTCTCTCTCTCTTTTTTTTTTTTAACCGAGTCGAACGACGTCGTGTGATTCATGTAGCGGACCTCATCTGATAGGATTAGTAGTATAACTCTAGATAAAGTGTTTACACGTCACAAAGGTCGTAGATATGGAGCAAGGTTTTAAATATCGGTCACGATGTAGCAAATCGCAGACAAATGCGGTCCCAATTGTGGATGCAGATAGTTAAAAAACCTTGATGTTGCTGTCCAAATCACGGCTGCGGACCGTTTCATTTTTAAAACCTTGATGTGAAGTGTAAAATGATAGAGATAACTCCCAAACTTAAGGAACAATATACCAATCGTACTACTAAGTAGATAGTTGTAACAATGGGTGCGAGTTGTATGATTTTGATGTATTGCCTTGTTCTGTGTAATGTAACTTTTTTTTTTATCAGCGTGTAATGTAACTTAGTTGTGTATGTGTAAGATGTTTGTGAATGAATTATGTTTGGAAATGTCGTTTTCCATTTGACTATGAATGTGACTTGTGTATGCTGAGACGAATATGATATATTGATATGTGATGCATGATGCGTATGTGTATGAGATGAGGATGAAGTGATGTCACGGTAGATGAGTAAGATTTGAAATGTTAAGGGAACCTACATGTGGGATAGGATTCTTCAAGTGATGTGTTAAGTAAAGTCATGTGCATCCTGTGTGATCATGCATCATGAATGTGCATAAGTTTTTAAACGGGAGATAAGACTTTGTTGTTTCCTATAACTAATTTTAACTTTCTGTTGATGTGGCAGTATAATGGGTGTCTGTGGAAGGGTGGAAGGCTGAGGCTGGAGAAGGCCAAAGAAGACTATCTTGTGCGTTTGAAGAGAGAATGGGAACAAGGCACTCTAGATGATGCTACTCAAAAACCACCCACTGCTGCTTCTGAGGAGGAAATGCCCAACACCGCACAATCTTCCAAGTCAAATACCAAACACCTCAATATTTTCTTTCCCAGATTGAGAAAGGTCACTTATTTAGGTGTTTGTTTATCATGTCTTCATTTTTTAGAATATGCATTTTAATCTTTTTTTTTGGTCAGCTATGCATTTTAATCTTGTGGGTTGGTCTTGTGATGGTTGGGTATTGGGAGGGTAAGGATGATGTGTAGGCAAGGCAATAGGATTGGAAGGAGTTAGATTGGTTATCTTTAGGTGCTGTGAATGGTACGTGTGGAACTAGTGATTGAGGTGTCATGTGTTTCATGGTAAGGGGAAAACTTAGATGCACTTACTTGGATGCTTTTGGTGTTGTTCTCTGACCAAAGTTGGAGTTTCACCTTGGTAACCTATGCTGACTTTCAATGCAAGTTTTTTTTAGGTTGATTGTCGAGGTAAAACTCTAATTCTGATTCGATAGCAAACACCAAAAGCATATAAGGAATTGCATCCAAGTTTTCTTCTTATGTTAAATTGAAGGAAGAAACTTTCGTTGAGTTAATATTCAAGAATGTGTAGAAATCATGTTAGGCCTGTTACTGTTAGGATGGGCCCTGTTAGTTAGGCCTTGTAAGTTGAGAGTAGGACTTGTTAGAATAGGTAATTAGTGCATCTCTAATAAATAGAGGCTGAACTGCAGAAGATGAAAGGGGAAGGGAGTTAGTTGGTGAGGATTAGTTTTGGGTGGGAGAAACTCGGCTCTCTTTTTCCTGTGGCAGTCATTCTTGTAGATTTTGCCCTCATTCATTCTGAATTCTGATACCACACTGGTGCAGATTAACCATTAGGGATTCATTCAATAAAAAACTCATTCCATTCTAGTTTCTGATCTAGTTTCTATCAGAGACAAAGAACAGACATTTAGGCTTGATTGTATCGCATATCTGGGCAAATGGAAATTTTTTTAGATATCCGAGAGCTGAATTTTAGGTCTGAACAAAATCATTACATGTCTCCCAGAATTTTGGATTAGAGACATAATCCCATAATGATGGAGACAATCTAACAGTGTAAATAAAATAACACCTAAGTAAGATAAACCCAAGCCCGAATACAGCCATATGCATGGGGACATGTGGACATGTGGACATTACTGCATAGCCCTGGGATGGGACTAAAATATAAAATAATGCCAAAAAAAAAATTTCTTATCTTGACTATGATCGATTTTGGAATCAGCCTATAATTGTCAGTAGTGCAGAATGTAGAAAATATTTGCTCTTTAGTTTACACTTTAGATTTCTTGTTGCTATTTGCATAAAGTGTTGTCTGTTGATGCAAGATCCAACTATGAGGATTTACTTCAATCAACTAATAAATAGTGCTCCTCTCTGTTGCTGCATCTTTGCCAAGGAAATGCATTATCACCAATATTTGCACTTACCAAAATCTGTATGTACTCACGATGGTAAATTGTTGTTTTATAAGTTATGTAAAATGCATTTTCAGTGCAATGATTTTGATTTTTAAATTGCTCTATTGATTTATTACATACAACAACAACAACAACGCCTTATCCCACTAGAATGTTAATAATTCTATAGAATGTATTCTTGCCTTTGCATTATTACTAATTATGTATAAATATATTAGTTCTAAATTATTTGACTCGGTTTTTACATGTTACATATAAACCTTTGCAGGTGAAATCCATACCTTTCAGTGGAACTGGAAAGCACAAATACAGTTTTCAGAATATTAAAGTTCCTCCTCTCCCTGTGCATTTTTGTGATTGTGAGGAGCATTGTAAGCCTTTTGTCCCTGAAAGAGAAAAGCTATCTATTGATAGGACAGCTGAAAGTGGTGGAATAAATGATGAGGAGATTAGCATAATGAATGCTGTGATGAACAAGCTATTTGAAAAAGAACAGGTTTCCAATGCCAAGAACCTTGGAGAGGAGAAGGATTCTTTTGAATCACCTGATGCTTTACATTCTGATGAATGCGAAGATAGTGCAACAGATGAAGATGATCTCATTATTAACGTGGAGACAAAGAAAAATAAAACATCTTTAACAGAGGACAAGGAACTTCAAAGGATCTTGGAAAACCAGGTATTTATTTTCTTTTTCTGGGCTGGGGTGGGGGGAGTTTAATAAATTAAGGTCTAAGTGGTAATGCCTGTTTCCTTTTATCAAGGAGTAGGTAGTCTATTCTATCTAATTGTTGTATTCAATCTTCAGGAATCATGGTTTAATAAAAGAAAAATTGCTAAGGAAGAACCCAACAAGAGCACGCTTCTAGTGCAAAAAAGGAGTAATAGCAATCCTGACAAGAACAAGAAGAGAAAATCACTTCCCAAATTGGAAGTGTCTACTACCCCTGGAAGCAAGAGTAATATGCAGACCCTTCCAGATGAGGTGGGATCTGATGCACAGCCTACTGAACTAGAAGATGATTTTGGGGAAAAAGTTTCATGGTCTCAGAAGTCTTCATGGAGAGAACTTCTTGGTGACAAAGGCAATACTTCTTTCAGCGCTTCTCTCATATTGCCAAAGTTGGACTCTGGTGAGAGTCAACAAAGATCTGACGATCAATCCGCACCTGTATCTACAAACAACAAAACTGAAAACATGGAAAGGGATGGGCACCTAGGGAGCAAACCTGCCGATGCACCCGTGATAGAGGAGCATGCCGAAGCTCAACCTACCAATAAACAAGTGATAGAAGATGTTGCCAATAATAAGCATAATGTGGCACCTAATAAGACAGGCAGAGGAGCTTCATGGCTGCAAAAACAATCCTGGACACAAATGGTTGGTCAGAATAACAATTCATTTAGCATTTCAAATATTTTGCCTGGCATTACTTTCCCAGAGCCAATGGCCAAGGAGGCCATTATGGAACCTGCCATTTCCAATGATTGCAAGCACAATGGCGTAGCTAAGGATACTGTTAATGTTGTCTGTGATGGGTTTAACTCAAGGGAGACTATACCAGGAAAGAGTCAGCATACCAGTGCCAATGACATTGCTTCTGCTTCAGTAGGTGAGGAAAAAGGTGAAACAAGTCCAAGGGAAAAATCCACTGAAAATGTTGAAATAGGCGAAACTTGCTCATTTATGAGAAGTGCTGCATCTTTGAAGGAATGGGCAAAAGCTAAGGCTGCTATGAGTGGATCACTCAAAAGAAAACACGGTGAGAAGGGTGAGAAGGAAGATCGAAAGGTTCCCATAAGGCGGAAATATGACGGTTGAGCTACATTACCTTTCGCATGGTTTTGTGCTGTATCATATGCACTCAGTTATTGTTTGCTTAGTGCAAGCAGATGAAAGTAAAAGGTAATGAAGGGCAAATTAATTTCCAGACACTTGGATAAAAGCAAAATGATATTTATTTGGACACCATTTTCCACGCTTTTCTTCAGTGATATCAAGTCTGGCTCAGACTGGTTCGATCTGAACCGGTGATAAAACTGGTTCAAATTGGTTGTTGGATCGGAAATCTTATGTAACCATTGTGATCCAGTGATTCGATCATTTGAACTAGTCTGAGTGAATTGGTGACCTGCTGGGTTTCCAAGTGAATTGGTGTATTTTGAATTTTTTTTTAATTTTTAAGGTACAGTATGAATTTTTTGAAGTTTGAAATTTACAAGTTATGAATTATTTAGAAATTTTTTTACCTTTTTTTTCCTATCAACTAATGTTAGTTGTTAATTTTTGTTTCGAGGGACATTTGAATCCAGAATCTTTTTTTCTTTCTTCTTCCTTTACTATTAAACCAACCTATCAATCTTATTTATTTATTTTTTAACTTGGTTCATGTGGTTTGACAAGTATATAATGTGAAAATTTCCTTGTTTTGTTATACGAAAATGAAGCAGAATGACGAAAGAAATTACAATGAAGTTAACATTGCTCATGAAAAAAAAGTAAAAATGCTCAACTTTGATGTCATTGTTTGATTGTGTTGCTCTACGCGCTAGTTGAAAAGATAATATTGATTTTTTCAGGGTCCAGAGTATATTTCAGTAACCATATAAATTTTGAGCAAATTATAGCAACCGAGGTTTCCAGTAATTAAATAAATACTCTTTGTTTTTTAAACAATTACATTCACTTTCTTGTAGGGGATGTTACTGTAAGATTTGAGAGAGTGTTAATGGGATTGATTTAATGTTTTCAAACATAAGAGGATATTTGTGTAATATTTTCAAACTTAAAAAGAGATTAGTGTAAATAAATAAATAAATAAATAAATAAATGGAGTTATGTGTATTATGTACTTTGATAAAACATAGTGTTATAATTTGTTCTATTTTTATTATATGTATTTCTTTTTATTTGATTTTATACATGCTTTTTTTGAGAGAGTTATGCATCATTATTAGAATATAAATGTAAGATAAAGTCCTATATCAAATAAAAATAAAAAAGTTAAACATTATATAAGTGAGGAGAAAACCTATAAACTTGATTCTTAATATTCTAAGATGTAGTGTCAAATTCATTTATATGATTGCCTTAAGTTTAAGGGAGAGATTGTTGGAGTATAAATGTGAGATAAAGTCTCACATCAAGTAAAAATGAAAAATTTAAATAACTCATGTTTACCTCCTCTATTGCATAACATGTTGTATGTTGCAACTAAAATGACACCAAACATATTAATTTGTAGAGTAATCTTTTAAGTGTCTTATGATTAATTTAGTAATGTAGTTAAAAAAAATATTACCACTGGATACAAGCATGTTAGGTAAGTGTATGACAAAAATTTTATTTCAAACTTTTTTTCCCCAAAACTCGTTTTAAACGTAGCATAGAGATTTTTTTTTAGTATAACTAGGAAAAGCTATACTTGCATAATTATATCACAATTATTGATATAACTAGTGGATTTGGATCCTTTCTAGCCGCATTTCATTCCAAATATGGAGCATTTTGTTCTCTCTCATATTAGTGGATTTTTTTTAGTATAACTAAGAAAATCTATACTTACATAATTATATCACAATTATTGATATAATTAGTGGAGTTGCTACATGCCCCTCATATTCCCTATTGACACTTTCCCCTCTTTTCCTATGCATTGAATATCAGCATGTGGTTCTATATATATATATATATATATATATATATATATATATAAACCATTGTCCACTTCACATGCATAAAATTTTGTTTGTAGAAACTTTTTACTTCAACTTGTAGTAGATTCCTGGGAGAGATGTGAGACTTTCTAGCAGTGTGGGCATTGGAGCTTTGGAGTGTGGTGGGATGGTAGGGTGTAGTTGCATGGTATGAGAATTGAGTCCCACATGTATGAGATTCTAGTAATTGTTGGCTTACTTTGTACTTGGAGTGATGGTGAGAGAGAGAGAATGTAAGAGAGTGAGCGTGAGAGAGAGAGTCAACGACAGAGTGAGAGAGAGAGCCAACGATAGAGTGATACACTGAGAGTGAACGATCCTCCAAGGAAGCACAACCGAAAGACGGCGAGTACGAGTGGAAGACGGTGAAGTACAGGAAGAGGCGGTACCTGCGCACACAAACATAGGACGTGAAAGGGCGTCTACCGGAGAACAAGTACCACCGAAGGAACTGGAGGGATGCCTCGGATATTACCTCGTTCTACTTCACCAGGTTCCTGGAGGAAGTAACTCAGGTGGAGCTATGGAACCACTTCCGACAGTGGGGGGAGGTAAAAGAAATTTTCCTCCCCAAACGGAGAAACAAGGAAGGAAGGCGATACAGTTTCGTTCGTCTCAAAGGTGTTGAAGATAAGAGAAGAGTTGAAAGGGACCTGGACAACAGCTTCATAAGGGGACTCAAACTACATGTCAACATCCCCAAATACGGGCGGGGAGAGACAGCGAAGGAACAAACCTTTAACAAGCGCGTGCATAAGGAGGTGGCCATGGTCGACAAAATTCGTATGGAAGAAGCTTCTCGCAGAGCAGCAGGGAATAAGCCAACCCACAGGACCTATGCAGAGGTGTTGTCTTCGCCGATAAACAGGGGAAATCACTCGAGCAAGGCAGACAATCATTTTCCTAGCAATCGGGGATCATGCTCTACGCTCACATTGGACATTTCCGATGATGACAAACTGCGTTACGAAAACGTATGGGTGGGAAGATTGAAGAAGTTGGAGATTTTCGAAAGACTAGAAGAGGAAATGGCATGGCACCTAGGCCCAGGTGTCTCGGCCAAGTACTTGGGGGACGACATGACCCTTCTTCTCAGAATCTCCTACACGAGAGCGGCAACGATTATACGAGATGAGACAAAACAAGGATTATCCCTGTTCTACTCCATGGTGAAATGGAATCCTCAGCTACGGACCGGTAACAGGCTGGTATGGCTTCGCTGCTGGGGTATTCCGCTAGTCTCGTGGAAGATGGAGAACTTTCGCAAGTTAGTGGCGCTGGTGGGGGATCTTGTCGACGTTGACGACAATGTCGAGCACATGCAGAGGCTTGATAGGGCTAGGATCCTTATCAGGACACCTTGGCCACCATTAATAAAACATGAAGTTGTTGTCCATATTGAAGGCGAGAACCATCGCGTATTCATGGTCGAAGAAAACGGTGGTGCGGAGTCAAATGGAGACCGGTATGGGAGGAGTGCTTGGGGATCCTCTGATGAGATTCTTTCTGATGAAGCTGACACGACAACCTTACAGTCGTGGTCGAACGTCGCGTTTTCGATACTCGACGCCGGCATTCTCGCTGTTGACGGAGAACTTGTCGCCGACTGCCACGATACTCCCCCAGCTCTATTACCCACTAGTCACGCGAGTGTAGACGACCCAGTGGGTAACGACCGTACTGACAACGAGCCTGCTTCAAATTTAATCTCGAACAGCAAAACCAGCCCAAAGAGGAAAGATTTTGAATTTGTCAAAGGTCAAACTTCAGCCTACCCTGCCGGTTTTGATGAAATCGCAGTAGATAGAGGAGAAAAGTGTGATAAGGTTGCTGAAACCAGTAATCAATGGACCACACCTTTAATTCATGCCTTTGCAATCCTCCCTGCTGAGCTTGCGGCTGGCCCTATGGTCGGTCATAATATGGACAACAACTATGACCAAATTGGTCCTCACACCCCCCATTATATCTATTCTCAACCCCACAACATGAAGCATCTTGGGCCTTGCCCACTTACCACCCCCGAGGCCCAAGTTAAGGAGTATGATAAGCATAAAGAGCAACAACAGGAATTGCAGGTGTATTCAAGGAGAAGGGATTGTAAAAAGAAAATAGCCCAACAAGATGGCCTGACTGATGAAAGTAATGTTGTACCACAAAGAGAGAATGAAGATAGTACTGACAAGCAATGTGAGCTTATTTACCAAATGGGCCTCACCCATCAGGGGGATATCAAGCAGATTAAGGGATTAATGGAAGGCATGGAAAAGAGAGATAATGTGCTGGCAGCTGAGATTGGAGAAAACATTTTTAACCATGATGATACTCTCATATAATTGCAGAGGTCTGGGCAGGGGAGTGAAATGGGCTGCCATTAGAAAGCTTAATTTAAAGTACAAAGTGGATCTGGTATGCCTGCAGGAAACAAAGAAGGAGAATTTCACCAAGAACATTTGTCAAAACATATGGGGTGATTCCACTGTCTCCTGGGAAAGTGTTCCTTCAATCCACACAGTTGGAGGCCTACTTTGCATGTGGAACAACTCACATTTCGAGGTGGATAGGAGGGTTAAAGGCAGGAGTTTCCTAATGATTGCAGGGACATGGATTAAGGATAATTTGAAGCTGTTCATTGTCAATGTATATGCTCCATGCGATCTTGCTGGGAAGAGAGAATTGTGGGAGGAGCTGAGGCAGCTAAAAGAATCTAATCCTGAGGGCTTATGGTGCTTCCTTTGGGATTTCAATAGCATTAGAAGCCAGGATGAAAGAATAGGTTCATCTCACAGGAGTGTGTGCACATTTGACAGTTCTGGTTTCAATGATTGGATATCAGACATGGAAATTCAGGAGATTAAAAGCTTTGGTAGCAGATTTACTTGGTGTAGGCCAAATGGATCTATGAGGAGTAAGCTCGATAGATGCTTGGTTTCAGAGCAGTGGCTAGTGAAATGGCTTGACTCTTCTCAGCAAGTTCTCCATTGAGATTATTTTGACCACTGTCCAATTATTTTGCAAACAGATTTGGTGGATTGGGGCCCTAAGCCATTTAGGGTGAGGGACTGTTGTCTTAATAATAAACAGTACCAAAATATGGTTAAAGAAATGTGGTGTGGAGACCAACAACTTGGATGGGGTGGTGTTGTGCTAAAAAACAAATTGAGGAACTTGAAATCCAGAATTAAACAGTGGAGTATACAGAATGAGGATGTCAATAATAATAAAATTCTGCAACTGAAACAGAAGCTGCATGAAGTTGATTTAATTGCCCAGGATAGAACCCTGTCGGAGGATGAAGTTAAGTCCATGAGGTCCATTCAGCAGGATCTGTGGGAGGCTTCATTTGCATATGAATCACTCTTGAGGTAGAAATCAAGGATTAAATGGCTTAAAGAAGGTGATAGTAATACAACATTCTTTCATAAATCCTTAAACTTCAGAAGACATTATAATGCGATTCAAGGCATCTTCATTGATGATGTTTGGGTTCAGCAATCTAAAGTGGTTAAGGAAGAAGCTGTTAAATTTTTTGCTAGTAGATTCACTGAGGAAAGCTTAAACAGACCTACCTTGGATGGGGTTCAATTCAAGAGGATTACTCACACGCAAAGGGAGGAGATGATTGCCCCTTTTACAGATCATGAACTTATGGAAGCTGTGTGGAGTTGTGGAGGAGAGAAATGTCCTGGGCCGGATGGATTCAACTTTAATTTCATAAAGGAGTTTTGGGGGGTCTTAAAACCAGAATTTAGGAGATTCGTGGATGAATTTCATGTTAATGGAAGCTTCCCTAAAGGCAGTATTGCATCCTTTCTGGCCTTAATACCTAAATCACACCACCCCCAATCGTTTAATGACTATAGACCCATCTCCCTCATTGGCTGTATGTACAAAGTAATAGCCAAATTATTGGCAAACAGACTTAGCAAAGTGATGGCTGACCTTATTGATGAAAGGCAATCGGCTTTCATAAAGGATAGACACATCCTTCATGGAGCCTTGATTCTCAATGAGGTAGTAGAGGAAGCTAAAAGGTGTAAGAAGCCAACACTGGTTTTCAAAGTGGACTTTGAAAAGGCCTATGACTCGGTTTCATGGTCATTTCTGGAGTATATGCTGGATAGGATGGGTTTTTGCCTTAAATGGAGAAATTGGATCAATGCTTGTATGCAATCAGCCACTGTATCAATCTTAATAAATGGCAACCCTACAAAGCAATTTGCCCCCACTAGAGGGTTGAGACAAGGGGATCCTTTAGCCCCTATGCTTTTCAATATTGTAGCAGAAGGCTTGACTGGTATGATGAGGGTGGCAACAAACAAAGATTTGTTCAGAAGCTACTTGGTTGGGAAGCAGAAAGAGCCTGTAAATATTCTGCAATATGCAGATGATACAGTGTTTGTCGGTGAAGTTTCATGGGACAACATAATTGTGTTGAAGGCAATGCTTAGGGGTTTTGAAATGGCATCTGGTTTGAAGATTAATTTCTCAAAGAGCTATGTGGGGATATTTGGAGATGATACCAGTTGGGTTCATGGTGCAGCTTAGTTTTTGAATTGTAGGCATATGGTGACCCCCTTCTACTATTTGGGGATCCCTATTGAGGCTAAACCATCTAGCTGTATGGTGTGGGAACCACTGATAAAAAAATATGAAGCCAAACTATCTAAATGGAATCAAAAAACTCTATCAATGGCAGGGAAGGCTACTTTGATTAATTCTGTTTTAATAGCATTACCCATATATCTTCTGTCTTTTTTTAAAATCCCACGAAGAGTAGCTCTGAAATTGGTATCCTTGCAAAGAAATTTTCTGTGGGGAGGGTGTCAAGAGCTCAACAAAATAGCTTGGGTGAAGTGGGATGTCATTTGCCTCCCCAAGGAGGTTGGGGGCCTGGGGATCAAGGATATTGCCAAATTTAATGCAGCCTTGTTGGGAAGATGGGTGTGGGCCTTATCCTCTAACCAGAATCAATTATGGGTCAGAATTCTAAATTCCAAATATGGTGGTTAGTCAGATCTCACAACTGGCAGAGATAAAGTTTGGCATTCCCAATGGTGGAGGGACCTTCGAAAACTATCTCAACAGCCTCAATTCAGCTCTATCCATCAACATATGGTTTGGAAGGTAGGGGGTGGAGACAAAGTCAAATTCTGGGTAGATAAATGACTGGGGGCTGATTATAACCTGCAACAACAATTTAATCAGCTGTTCTTGATCAGTGGACAGCAGAACAATACTATTTCCAACATGGGAAGATTCTTTCAGGGCCAATGGAGTTGGGATCTAAAATGGAGAAGGAATTTATTTGACCATGAACAGGATATAGCAGTGGATTTCATGCAAACAATTAATAATATTCAGATTCAGCCTCATCTGCAGGACACTATGCTGTGGAAAGCTGATTCTTCGGGTGTATACTCCACTAAATCAGCTTATAGACTACTACTAACTACTAACAGTCAGCTTCCAGAGCCCAACATCTACAAGACAATATGGAATCTGAACATCCCCTCAAGGGCTGTGGTTTTCTCTTGGAGACTTATCAAAGACAGATTACACACTAGATACAATCTACTTAGAAGAAATGTATTCATTCCGGATCAAGTGTGTCCACTGTGTGGTTATTACCAAGAGGAAGCTGGCCACTTGTTCTTCAACTGTAAATTGACCAGCGGATTATGGTGGGAATCTCTGAGGTGGAGTAGGATAGTTGGTCCACTTGCAGCTAAGCCAGCAGCTCAGATTGCCCAATTCTGTGATGGTTTTGGAGGTGGGAAGAATCATAAAAGATGGTGTCGATGGTGGATTGCATTATCAAGCTCAATATGGCAGCATAAGAATCTCTTGGTATTCCAAGGCCACCGGTTTGATCCAGCCAAAGTGATGGAAGACGCTTTACTCCTAACATGGTCATGGGTAAAGACCAGAGATAAAAAGTTCTGTACTTCGTTCAACCACTGGTCTTCAAATCTTGGGGACTATTTTGGTTAATTTGGGTTACTCAGATCTAGATATGTGGTGGGGTCATAGCTTGGTTTTTATTTATGCTGGTAGATGTTATCAGGTGCCTTGCACTTATGTATAAGTCACCAGCAGTACCTCTGGTGTTGCTGTTTCTATGATTAATAAAATATACTATATTTGTTGCCTTCCAAATATATATATATATATATATATATATATATATATATATATATATATATATATATATATATATATATATATATAGGAAGTTCTATTTTGGACTTTTCATGCCAGTAGCTTGTTTGGACTGCATTGGGGGACTAAGAGTGGAGGGTGTTTTCTATTGGACATTTCATATGAACATGGTTCTACATTTTGATTATATATTTTGGATGAGTTCTTATAAACATAAAAAAAGCAATTTTTACGGCGGATTTATGAGTTCTTATAAACATATTTTGTAAAACACTTTTTAAAGTATTTTTTAATGTCAATTCTGACTCTTATAACAACAAATTTTTCCTAAGCTTTAAACAATCTATATATTCTTTTACTATCAGGCCACTCTAGATGTTCCTTTGCACACAAATTAGTCTTAGCATTTTACAAACGGTTATACAAGTCAAACACTTACCTTGTGTTTAGATCATGAATTTTAAAATTTTAGATTTGAAATGCCTAGAATTTAAATTGTTTTAATTTTAATTTCTTTCATTTTTGAAATGCTTTGCTTGGATAAATCAATTCAAATTTCTTTCATTTTAAATTCTTTGTTTAGATAGGGTAATTCAATTTTCTTCATATGCAAAATTTCAATTTTATATTTTAAATAGATGAAATTTTAATATTAAACTTTATAGAAAATAAACACAATCTAATTTTAAAATATTAATTAAAAATATTTTTTAATTTTTAATAATTATAAATACAAAATATTGATAATTTTAACTAGGATTGTTTTGTCTGAGCACAACCAATGATGTTTTTAAACCGACATCAACCAAGGCTATTTTTCAGTCGACATCAAATAGGGTTTTTTTTTGTCAAAGTATGCTGGGAATATTTGTCAGCTGATGTCAGGCGGGACTATTTTTTGGCTAACGTTGATTGAGTCTATTTTTCAGCCGATGTTGGCTAGGTTTTTTACCAACGTCGGTTAGGGTTTGTTTGGCCGACACCGGTTAGGGTCTTTTCGAATGACATTGACCAAGGCTATTTTTGGCCAACGTCGGCCTAAAAAATCCTAGCAGGTGTTGACAAAAAAATCTACTCAATATCGACTAAAAAATAGCTTGGTCGATATCGACCAATAGAACCTACCCGATGTTGGCCAAAAAACATGATTGGTGAACATTGGCCGAAAAATCCATAGTCGAAGTTCGCTAAAAAATAGCCCTGACCAATGTTGGACAAAAAACCCTACCTAACACTGGCTATAAAATAGCCTTGGTTAATGTTGGCTAAAAAATAGCTCTGACTGATGTCGACAGAAAAAATTCTAGTGGATGTCGACTGTAAGAACCTAGTCGATGTCGACTAAAAATAGTCATGTTCGACGTCGGTAAAAAATGCCTAGCTGATGTTAGCAGAAAAAACCCTAGCCAACATCAACCTAGCTAATGTGGTTAAGAAATAGCTCTAATTGATGTCAGTCAGAAAATCCTAGTCGATGTCAGCAAAAAAATTCTAACTGTTGTCGGTTAAAAAAATCTAGTTGACATCAGCCAAAACACCCTATCTAACATCAGCTAAAAAATAACCCTAGCCGATATTAGCTAAAAAATAGCTTTTGCTGATATTGGTTGGAAAAACCTAGCTGACGTCAGCTAAAAAATCCTAGCAGGTGTCTACTCAAAAGTTAGTCATGATCGATGTCAGTAGAAAAACTCTAACCAACGTCGGCCAAAAAAATCATTGGTCAACATCAATTGAAAAAACCTGGATGACAATGACCAAAAAAATCCTTGGTTGACGTTAGTAAAATTTTTCCATGACTGGCGTCAGTGAGAAAATAACCCTAACCAACATCATCTAAAAAAAATCTTAGCCAATATCGGCAAAAAATAACTTTGGTTGACATCATACAAAAGAATTCTGACCGAAAAAAACTCGACCGTAAAAACTTTGGTTACCCGTAGTTATGAGTGTTGAGCGAACAAAAGTCGCGAGCAAGAACCTGAGTTAGAGTGAACATCTCCGAAAAAAGAATTTCAAATTCTATATTTTTTGAAAGTATTTGAAATCCCATTGTTTTAGTCAATCAAAATGATTCATAAAATACCAAAAATTAAATATCCTTTCAAATATTCTATCCAAACAAGCTATTTTATCATGAATCCTTTTAAATTCCTTGAAAAAATGAATTCTCATGTTGAATTGCTCCATCCAAACACACTATTAGTATTTTTCTTTCAAGATATACAAAATATTTTGAGAGTTTTTCAACTTAGGCAATTAGAAAGAATAAACTTAAAAAAAGAGAAAAAACTATATTTTAAATATTAACTTATGGTTCGTAACTTTAAATATTCAAAGTTTATTATATTTATAATCATTATCCAAAAGGTGTTTCTTGTCCCTAAATGGTTTTATTTTCTTCATTCTACTATTAAGCTGGCCAAACAATTTTAAAAATAAGTCCTTAAAATTATAAGCTACTTATTTTCTAACAAAATAAAATAAAAGACAGGCAGCTTTTGAAAAGCTACCTAGAGGAACTTATTTTTAGCTTATGTGGAGCTTCTTCTCCATGGACCTCCCTTTGATTCATGAGTGATAGCATTTTATCTTTTTTTCTTTCGATTTTACGTATACAAGAACGTCACATCTTTTTTATTTTTATTTTTTATTTTTTAACTGGGCACTTATATATGTTACCAGGTATAATTCCCTTTTTTTAACTGGGCAAAATATGTTACCAGGTATAATTCACTTAAGTTGTATACTTAAGTAAACATAAAGTTTAATTATGTTAATTAGCTTAATAGTTATAATAAATTGTCTAATATAAAAATATTCAAAAAAATATATAATATTTATCATTATTAATTTCGTAAAGTATAATGTTGGAATAATAAATTAAATATTATAAATAATATAATAGCTAAAATAAATAGTGTAATATAAAAAAGGTGTAGGGAAATGAGTGAAAAATAAATAAATAAATAATATATTTTATTTAAAAATGATAATAATAAAATTTAATAAATATTTAAAGATAAAAAGGAATAAAATATAAAAGTTTGAAACTAAAGTTTTAAAAACATTACTTTAAATAACGTTTTAAAAAAAGTTAAAAATTATCAAAAAAAATTTATTTACCATATATTCATATAAGTTTTTGAGCTCGTGAAAAAAGTATGAGTACTCACGAGTCAATACAGACTCATTATCTAACCCGACCCAATTATATTAGATTAGATTTTTAAAGTATTTGAGTTAGACCTAACACTATCCAATATAGACCCGATTATACTCGGGTTGGGCAACAGGTTGTGAATTGTCAACCCACAGCCCAACCCAACCTGACCCAATCATATAATAATCATAATAAATATTAATATTATTAATAAGAATATAATAAAATAAAAAATAAAAATAATGAAGATCTGAAATTTTTTTATGCAACAAATTTGTATATTCTATATAATTATATTGTACATTTTAAAGAAAATTAATTGTTTTAAAAAATCTATTTTTTTTTTAAATTTCATATTCTGATTGACTCAACTCGATCATGATCCAGTTAAGTTGGATTGAGTTTGACAATAAAATTATTAGAATCCAATCCAACCCAATCCAATCCAAGATTTTTTTAATTGGATTGGGTGATAAGTTTTACTAAATTTGATTTAACTCAACTCGTGTATATCCCAAAAAAATAATTAAAAACTAACTTAAATGATTAAATGACTTGCAAAACATAATATTTATATATATCACTTTTTGTTCGTAACTTTCTCTTCTTCTCTCAATCTTTTTCCTCCCTCTACCCAAATAGGGTGAATGTTTAATTTTCCATTTTGGATAATGTAATATTATACAGTTCTTGTGGAATGCATGTGATAGCACCTAATTGATGGATATGTGAGTACGATCAAAATGTTAATGTTTTTTTTTTAATACAACTAATGCTTACATAAAGCTTTTTTTTTTACTCTTCAAATAATATGTTTGAAGCTAAGACAAATTAAAAATAAATTATATATGTACCCGTAGAAAGTTTTAAAAAAAGTGACAAATGACTTTAGGAAATAGGAATCATATAACTTTATTTGTATAACAACTTACACATGCAATGCAATGAAAGAGGCTAATGAGTAATCCTTCGTCCGATAGTAGAACAATGTCGAAGGAGTGAGAAATTATTATTAGGATGGAAAGCGCTAAAAAGGGGAAATACATGGAGTACAACAAGAACTGAAAGAAAAAAAAACACCATAAAAAGATACGAAATATGAGAGAGACAACATGTGGAATTGTGGATGGAGGCGATGAGTTTATTTTTTCATAGACCACATGTATATTCCACTAGAGAAGATAAATTTAAGAACACTGGATATTAGGGATGTTCCCTCTGCAGGTATTGAGAAGCAATGTCAAGGAAATTGGCAAGTTTAAGTTGATGCCAAGAAGGTTAGCTCTGAGGGCAGTGCAAAGGCAAACACCAACATCAACATCAGCCAAACCCTGAATGAGGGTGCAACAGGGGAGGGTTGGTGGTGATCCTAGTGTAACATTGACCAGGTTCAACACATTGGCACACACACCCAATCGAAGTACATTTATAGGACATGTACCGTTTTGAGAAGGCATTGGTGGTGGGGTTGAGATTTGAGAGCTCACCATGGTGAATGAAAGCAAATAGAGACACATGAGTAGTGCAACATAAGTGGATGCAACATTTCCCTTGGAAGCCATCTTACACAACTAAGTAGCTAGCACAATAGTTAGTTTTGGGATGCTTAGATTGTGAATGGTGGAGAATGGTTGGAATGAATGTTGGAGAAGAGCAATGCGGGGTATTTATAGTCAATTGATTTTGTGATTTTTGGGGTCTTTGTTTTAAATTAAATGGATAGTATTTCAGCAAACCCATCACATTAATTATAAGTGAGATGTCGAGTTGTTTACCTTGAGTGGTAATATCGATTTTAACACATTATTATTCGAGATAACAAACATATCTCATTAATTATGAGTGAGATGCCGCATGAGTTGTCACCTTAACTGACAATGTCTATTACTACATTTTACTACTCGGGATAAAATATTTTATTCGTTCCAAAATGATTGTAGTTTTAATCTTTAATTTTTCTTTTATAAATTATCTGATATTTAAATATATTTTCCAAATTTATCCTCTAAAAAAATTATTATCTAAAAAGATTTAATAATATATTTATTAAAATTAAAGAAAAAATAAAAATATTAAGTAAAATTATCCCTTAATAAATACTATTTTTTTGAAATACTTATTTTTCTTAATATAGTATATATAGTTTTACACACATGCATGTGTGACTCTTTTATTTAACAACCAAAAGGATAATACATATTTTCTAATCAAATGTAACATATTAATTTAGATAAAATGAAACAGTAATTTCAATCTATTTATGAATATAACATAAAATGATTTAAAAAAAAAACTATTACACGAACTATTTAAACATTTTAATTTTTTTTCCCTTGGCCATTGCTTCTTCGGATAAGGCCAAGGACCAACCCTGCTAACTACACCAGGGTACTTGTGAGTCTAACATTTAGAAAAAATAAAATGTTACTAATCCTAACATGTCTAAACATTTAATGCCACAGTTCATAAAATTTATTTAAATGACATAACCTTGAGTGTAATTCATGACATCCTACCCAACTCTAATAAACCTAACTCTTTTGAACAAGTCCAGTAACTGTTTTAGAGCTGACCAAAAAGATATTCCAATTCTTATATAAAAATTATGATAAAATCACATTTACTTTAAAGAACCTATACATAAACATAATATAATTTCTGTTAAAAAATAAATAAATTAATGTCTATACATGTGTAAAATAATTTTACACCATCATTCAATCACAAATCATTATTTAAATTAATTTAAGATAATTATTTTAAAAATCAACAAATTACCATACATGATGTGTTGTGATTAAATGATTATGTAAATTTTTTTACACTTTTAGTAAATAACCTTTTTACTAAAAAAAAGCATAATACATTTGTGTACAACTAGTGTCGTATTTTGTGATGTTTGAGCTTTCTTTCATTTAATTTTAAAATATAAATAATTAAAATAATATAAAATAAAATTTATTTTAAAAGCAAAATATTTTAAATAATAGTAAATTTTTATTTTAAAATAAAAGATGATAAAATATAAAATTGTCTTAGTTTTAAATTAGCATAATAATATTTTATATTTAAGTCAATCAAGACATTTAAGCCAACCACATAAAAGTGTGTGTCAAATAACTTTCTTAATTTTAGGAGCTTAAGAAAGATGACTTGTGACGTGAAAATATTTAAACAAACAAACTCCTCCATAGAAGATAGCATAGTACCCTTAGAATAATATTTTTTATACACATTGAATATTTTTTTTTTAATTTTTCAATAGACAAAAAAATATCGTATAAAATTCATAACAATAATAATTTAAAATTGAATTGAATTTATATACATTATCATTATAAAATATTTCTATAAATAGACACTAAATCAGATTTTGACTATATTTATTTATTTTTTTCATCGATAACAATCAAAGATATATATCAATAATTTTATAATAACTCATACATTTTCCTCAATCACTAGATGGCTTATATTTATAAATTCAATTCCTAAGGCCATGCAAAAATAAAATGTACAGGGATCTAATTTCCTACTTTGGGGCCGGGATGCTCTATATCTTTTAGCCAAGATATAAAATGAATTAATTTTCCAAGTAAAATATTTTAATTTAATGTAAAATTATATGGATTAGAGAAAAAAGATAATATAATATAAAATCATCTTTCATGTTTAAATATCTTCTATGTAATTTGATTCGCATTCTGGCTAAAATATAATTGGATGAAATTTTGTATTCAAAATTTTATCTTCTTCTAAAGATTGATCTCACATACATTTTGCCAAAGGACTACTTAAAGAAATAGAATAATGAATACACAACTTGCAATAATTATATATATATATATATATATATATATATATATATATATAAATATATATATATATATATTTAATAAGTTATTAAATTAATTTTCTTTCTCTTGAAAAAATTAATTTCTTTTTTATACTTTTGTTATCTTTTTCATGAATCTAATATTACTTTCTTAATACATTATTTCCTATTTGTATATCTAATTTATATGATTTGTCAAATTACTTTGCTGGATAAAGTTAAACATTTTGTTTCAGTAAAAAAAAAAGTTAATCATTTTGTATGACATATAATATTGATTTTATTATTGTTATATACCTAAGAGTTGGTTAAAATTATTATATAAAATTGATAATAACAAATCAAAATGAGTTTAATTTATATGTTTTTAAATTTAATTTATAACAATATTCTAATAAATATTTCTATGTACATAGACAACAAATCAAATTTAGACTATGTTTATGAGTTCGATCTGTAGGCCTGTGCGAAAAAAAAAGCCCGTATATATGAGGATGTAATTTCCTATCTCGCAATGCATATGATATTTTAGTCTTTTTTTTTGAAAGTGAAAAATTAATATAATAGAAAATCAAATTAATTTTGAAACTAAAATATTTTAAATTAAAGTAAAAAATATATATTTTAAAGAAAAAAAGATAATATAATAGTATAAAATCATCTCAATTTCAAGCAGTGGAGTCAAACCCGTCATATCTATTTTAACTAACCCTAGTAATGCTCACATAAATTTCGAGTGTTATGATAGGCATTATTAGTCATTAGAAGCCGTTTCCAATAAAAGAAACAAAGACATAGTACATCATTTATGGGTCTAAAGAATCTATCCGGGCTCACTCTACTTTCAAAAATAATTTTATATATAGTATTAAATTTCTATAAAATATATTATAAGAAATTAAATATAATATAGTATAAAAAATAATTCTTTTACATTACTATTTTATTAACTATCTATTTATTCTTGGTGTTACAAAAAAAATATTAGTGAGTGATTTATTTAACTTGTAAATCATTTTATATGAGTTCATTTATTTAACTCTTTCTCATAGGATTCATATATATAAGAAAAGAGTCAAGAAAATAAACTTATGTGTTCTCATGTTCTCATACAAGCATGTGTTTTCATACATACACTTTTATGAGAACACATGTTTATACGAGAACAATGTCACGATTAACATGGAAAATGTAAGCATATCTCTCATTATATATTGGTAAAGATTTTTGTAGTTATTTTAAGTTTTGAATTAAAGGCTCATTTTTTTCCTTTTTTTTTTTTCTCTCTTTCCTTTTTTACCTTTCCCCCCTCTTATGTCTCTCCTTCTCCCCCTTTGTGCTTCTATGCAAGGATTGTAGCTGTGAAAGTAGTGTCATGAACATCGGTTGCTCGATGTTGAACATGGAATTGGATTGAGTCAATGTGTTCGACACGAGTGAGCATATGTTCTTGATGAAAAAGTCCTTGTGTACCTACCTGAGACTGATGAATTGAATGCATTATTGTAAGATCTCGTTGAATCTGATCTTAGCAACTAAACCAACTTGAATAAGAAGGATCGTGCATAAACTAAAGTCTTTTTTCATGCTTTCTTCATTAGATCTCACCAAATCCAAAAGCTTGAAAACTGAAAATTGAAAATGATCTTGCATAAATAAAGATTCTTTGGATAATTTATGAATTTTATTTTTGCAAAGGATCACAAAGACGGTCTCTTGAAAGTCTTAATTTTATGGTTTTATAATTTATTTTTTATTGAGTTAGTTCTCCCACCATTGTAAGAGTAAAAAACAAAGCCACAAGCAAGCTTGAACTTTGCAAAATATTGGGCAAATAACTAGAGAAAATGATGGAAGATACATACCTATGGTAGGGGGAATAAGGGGTAGTTTGGGAAAGAATGAGAAAAAAAAAGAAAAAATAAATCTAAGCCTTTAATTCAAAAGTAAAAAAATCTGGCGGTTCAAATATCTTTTCCCATTACGGGCGATCTTTATACCTTTTCCATGCTAGCCGTCACCATGATAACAATGAATAATAACCATTGGATTAAATTTTAATATCAAGATTAAATCCCAAATTAAAAAAGTCATGTGACAAGAAATTCATGTTCCCTTTTTTTCTATTCCTCAGGTCAAAAACTCTTTTCTTTAATTATCACGTCACAGGCATGTCACAGTTTCACATACTCTTTTGAACACACCATCTTATTGGAAATCACAAAAAGAGAGAATATAAACAAATACGAGAGAATATGTATGGATGAGTTGTTGAAATATAAACCTTATTTGGGCCTAAATTAATTATTTGGTTCCTTGGACTTAGTTATTTTGGGCTTAAGTAATTATGGGTCATGTTTCTAGAGAATTCTTGTAGTGTTTGAAGTGTCTAGATATTTCTTATGGTTGTAATATTCTCTAGAATACTCTTTGGATCTCTAGAGTTGAGAACTCTCTAGAATTAGTGTGTCTAGAGTTCTCCTTAGAGTAGTATAAATAGAGATGTAATCCTACACATTTGTATTAAGCAAAAATACAAAGTTCTCTCCTCCATAAAGAATTCTCCTTCCTATCAAGTTTCTATTCAAAGTCTCCAATATTCTTAAACACTTTTCCTAAACATAAAAAGCCTTATTTCCAACAAAGTGGTATCAGAGCTTCAAGATCCTCAAAAGATGGCGAATGAAGATTTTCCTTTCCAAATGCCGATGCTCACAAAGAACAACTATGATAATTGGAGTATCAAGATGAAGGCACTACTAGGAGCTCAAGATGTGTGGGATATCGTAGAGAATGGCTTCGAGGAGCAAGATGAAGTCTCGCTAAGCCAAGGTGTAAAGGAGACGTTGAAGGAGTCAAGAAAGAGAGACAAGAAAGCTCTCTTTCTCATTTATCAATCGGTGGATGAAGAAACATTTGAGAAGATATCCAACGCAACAACGGCCAAAGAAGCATGGGATAAGCTTCAAACTTGCAACAAAGGAGTTGAGCAGGTAAAAAAGATTCGTCTTCAAACTCTTAGAGGTGACTTTGAGCGTTTGTTTATGGAGGAGTCCGAGTCAATTTATGATTATTTTTCTTGAGTATTGGCCGTAGTCAATCAACTTAAAAGAAATGGTGAAGATGTTGATGAGGTGAAGGTCATGGAAAAAATACTTCGAACTTTAAATCCAAGTTTTGACTTCATTGTTACCAACATTGAAGAAAACAAGGATTTAAAGACCATGACTATTGAGCAACTCATGGGTTCCTTACAAGCATACGAAGAAAAACAAAAGAGAAAAATTAAACAAAAGGAGGCTACGGAGCAACTACTACAACTCAACGTAAAGGAAGCAAACTATGCAAATTACAAGAGCCAAAGAGGACGAGGTCGCGGCCAAGATCGTGGACGTGGACGAGGACATGGAGGAGAAGGAAGAGGTGGTTACAACAACCACTCCAACAAATTCAACAATGGAGAAAGAAGTTGGAATCCACAAGTAACAAGAGGTCGTGGAAGAGGAAATTCATGGTCGAGGTATGACAAATCACAAATCAAGTGCTTCAATTGCAACAAGATTGGTCACTACGCATCCGAGTGTAGATTCTCGAAGAAGGTTGAAGAGAAAACTAACTCTGTAGAAGAAAAAGGAGAAGAAGAAGAAACTTTGCTACTCGCGTGCCAAAACAAATTTGAAGAGAAAAGAAACAAGTGGTACCTCGACACCGGCGCAAGCAACCACATGTGCGGCGATCAAAGCATGTTCGTGGAGATCAATGAAGCGACAACTGTCGATGTCTCATTTGGAGACGACTCAAAGATACCAGTCAAAGGAAAAGGTAAAATTCTCATACGTTTGAAGAATGGGAGTCATCAATTCATATCCAATGTCTACTATGTGCCTAACATGAAGAATAATATTTTGAGCTTAGGACAACTATTAGAGAAAGGCTATGACATCCACTTGAAAGAACATAGTCTTTTCTTAAGAGATTGTAGACATAACTTGATTGCTAAGGTGCCTATGTCAAAGAATAGAATATTCCTCTTGAACATTCAAAATGATGTGGCAAAGTGTCTCAAGGCTTGCTATACCGACTCTTCGTGGCTATGGCATCTACGGTTCGGACACCTCAACTTCGATGGTCTAGAACGTTTAGCGAAGAAGGAGATGGTGAGAGGTTTGCCTAACATCAACCACCCAGACCAACTTTGCGAAGGATGTCTAATTGGGAAGCAATTTCGTAAAAGTTTTCCAAAGGAATCAACAACAGGAGCAACAAAGCCGCTAGAGCTCATACACACCGATGTCTGTGGACCAATCAAACCCAATTCATTTGGTAAGAATAAGTACTTTCTCCTCTTTATTGATGATTATTCCAGAAAAACCTGGGTTTATTTCTTGAAGGAGAAATCAGAAGTGTTTGAAAACTTTAAGAAGTTCAAAGCCCTCGTGGAGAAAGAAAGTGGTCTTTCCATCAAGGCCATGAGATCTGATCGAGGAGGAGAGTTCACTTCAAATAAGTTCAACAAATATTGTGAAGACCATGGAATCCGTCGGCCACTGACAGTGCCAAGATCGCCACAACAAAATGGAGTAGCAGAGAGAAAGAACCGGACCATACTTAACATGGTGCGAAGCATGCTCAAGAGCAAGAAGATGCCGAAGGAGTTTTGGGCTGAAGCAGTGGCATGTGCAGTTTAACTAACAAACTGTTCCCCAACAAGAAGCGTGCATGAGAAGACACCACAAGAAGCATGGAGTTGAAGGAAGCCCGAGATCTCTCACCTCAAAGTGTTTGGAAGCATTGCCTATACCCATGTTCCAGACGAAAAGAGGACAAAGCTCGATGATAAAAGTGAGAAGTACGTGTTTGTGGGTTATGACTCAAGATCCAAGGGGTACAAGCTCTATAATCCAAATAGTAGAAAGATCGTCATAAGTCGCGATGTGGAGTTCGACGAAGAAGATTGTTGGGATTGGAGTGTTTAAGAAGATAAGTATGATTTTCTTCCTTATTTTGAAGAAGATGATGAAATTGAACAACCAATCATAGAGGAACATATTACACCACCTGCCTCACCGACACCAAGGCTGGATGAAACAAGTTCAAGTGAGAGGACACCGCGACTAAGAAGCATTGAAGAGATTTATGAGGTAACCAAAAACCTAAACGACATTAACCTCTTTTGTCTTTTTGGTGATTGTGAGCCTCTAAGCTATCAAGAAGCAGCGGAAAACATAAAGTGGAAAGATGCCATGGACGAAGAAATCAAGTCAATCATGAAGAATGATACGTGGGAACTTACTACACTTCCACGAGGACACAAAGCAATCGGAGTAAGATGGGTGTACAAGGCAAAGAAGAATGCTAAAGGAGATGTGGAGAGATACAAAGCAAGATTGGTGGCTAAAGGCTATAGTCAAAGACAAGGAATTGACTATGATGAGGTATTTGCTCCTGTTGCTCGTCTTGAAACTATTAGACTGATCATTTCTTTGGCAGCCCAAAATAAATGGAAGATCTATCAAATGGATGTAAAGTCAGCCTTCTTGAATGGTTTTCTCGAAGAAGAAGTCTATATTGAGCAACCACTGGGCTATGAAGTAAAAGGGCAAGAAGAAAAAGTCTTGAAGTTGAAGAAGGCGTTGTACGGTCTCAAGCAAGCATCGAGAGCTTGGAATGTTCAAATCGACAAGTACTTTCAAGACAAGAACTTCATCAAGTGTCTATATGAGCATGCACTCTATATCAAAGCGCAAAGTGGAGATATTTTGATTGTGTGTAGATGACTTGATCTTTACAGGGAACAATCCAAGCATGTTCGAAGAGTTCAAGAAAGATATGTCAAATGAATTTGAGATGACGGATATGGGGCTCATGGCATATTATCTCGGCATCGAAGTAAAACAAGAAGACAAAGGAATTTTCATCACCCAAGAAGGCTATGCCAAAGAAGTCCTTAAGAAGTTCAAGATGGATGACGCCAATCCAGTTGGCACCCCGATGGAATATGGCAGCAAGTTGAGCAAGCATGAAAAAGGAGAGAATGTGGATCCAACTCTTTACAAAAGTTTGGTTGGAAGTTTACGTTACTTGACATATACAAGGCCGGATATTCTCTATGCTTTAGGAGTAGTAAGTCGCTACATGGAAGCTCCAACCATAACTCACTTCAAGGCGGCAAAGAGAATCCTTCGATACATCAAAGGTACAACAAACTTTGGCTTGCACTATTACTCTTCTGACAATTATAACATTGTTGGCTATAGTGATAGCGATTGGAGTGGAGACTTGGATGATAGAAAGAGCACTACTGGTTTTGTGTTCTTTATGGGAGATACTGCTTTCACTTGGATGTCAAAGAAGCAACCAATAGTCACACTATCAACTTGTGAAGCCGTGTATGTTGCTGCCACATCATGCGTTTGTCATGCAATTTGGATAATGAACTTGTTGAAAGAGTTAAAAATGCCACAAGAAAAACCTATGGAAATATGTGTTGACGATAAATTAGCACTCGCTTTGGCAAAGAATCCAGTCTTTCATGAAAGAAGTAAGCACATCGACACCCGTTACCACTTCATAAGAGAATGCATTGAGAAGAAGGAGGTAAAGTTGAAGTATGTGATGTCTCAAGATCAAGTTGCCGACATTTTCACAAAGCCACTTAAGTTGGAAACTTTCGTGAAGCTAAGGAGTATGCTTGGAGTCACAAATCAAGGTTAAGGGGGGATGTTGAAATATAAACTTGATTTGGGCCTAAATTAATTATTTGGTTCCTTGGACTTAGTTATTTTGGGCTTAAGTAATTATGGGTTATGTTTCTAGAGAATTCTTATAGTGTTTGGAGTGTCTAGATATTTCTTATGGTTGTAATATTCTCTAGAATACTCTTTGGATCTCTAGAGTTGAGAACTCTCTAGAATTAGTGTGTCTAGAGTTCTCCTTAGAGTAGTATAAATAGATGTGTAATCCTACACATTTGTATTAAGCAAAAATACAAAGTTCTCTCCTCCATAAAGAATTCTCCTTCCTATCAAGTTTCTATTCAAAGTCTCCAATATTCCTAAACACTTTTTCTAAACATAAAAAGCCTTATTTCCAACATGAGTATGTTAAAAAATATGTTACTAGCACTATATATATATATATATATATATATATATATATATATATATATATATATATATATATATATATATATATATATATATCCCTCTTATCTCAAGTATAAACAACAAAAGTTTTTATTTTTTTTAACAAATATAAGCAAATCACAAAGTGGTATCGAGGAAGTGGTTTGCAAATCTCAGAGCAGATCCTAGGCAGAAAGGAGGTAGTGATGGTAGTAGATGGTTGAAAGACTCAACAATGGAGTAGGGTGTCAAAGGAGGGGTGGAACACCAGACAAAAAAGGAATCAAAGCCAGGGTAGTCTAATAATAGTGGGGAGTGTAGAAAAGAAAAAACATTGTTCCTAAGCATGCTAACTTGAACCCTTATCAAGTGGTGGTGTATTGGAAAGAGTTAAGAGGATTTGAGTCTGGAGAGGATGAAGGACAAGCAATACTGTGAGAAAAAAGAAGGAAAAGTGGCCCAGGTCTTAACAAAGTGCAGGATGAGATGGGTCTCAACCCCAACCTAGTACTTTTTATCAGCAGAGCCTGGCTCCCAGACCTGCCAGACATTATGAAAATATTATGTTGGAATTGTCGAGCCTGACTCTTAGGGCAGTTTCAGTCCTCAGGGACTTGGTTAGGGTTCAGAAGTCTGACATGGTGTTTCTTTCGATGATGTTAGTGCAAGCTTCTTGCATTGAAGATATTCATATAAAGTTGGGTTTTGAGAATGGTTTTGCTATTGATAGAATTGATCGTAGTGGAGGTCTGGCTATGTATTGAAAGGCAAACATTAAAGGAGAAATTAATGAGTATTCTACCTATTTCATCCACCTACGTATTAATGATGCTAAGTATGGGAAATGGGTTCTATCAGGTTATTATGGTATTGTAGATCATAGGCGCATGAAGGAGTCTTGGGATTTATTGAGATCTGTGGTTGCTTGTATTCAAGATCCTTGGTGTGTTATTGGTGACTTCAATGACATTCTTGTTGATGAGGATAAATGTGGAAGAGTTCCTCACCCTTTTTGGTTTCTACAGGGATTTAGAGAAGCTGTTTCTAATCGTGGGGTCTTGGATATTACGCTTGAAGGGTACCCCTATACTTGGGGGCATTGTAGAGGGTCTAATAATGCTGTTAAGGAAAAGCTAGATCACACTATGGTTAACAAGATATGGTCTGATCTATTCCCGAATGCGAGGTTACTTAATTTGGTGGCTTCATTATCAGATCATTCCCCCATTATTTTTGTAGAGTGAGGAGATTAGGGAGGAAGGTTTGAGAATGCCTGGCTTAGGGAGGAAGGTTTAGAGGAAGTTTTTTTCAAGAGTTGGGAAAATAACCCGTGTAGGGATGTCATCGGGAAGTTGGACTATTTTGCGAAGAACCTAGATGTTTGGGGTAAAAATCTAAAGTCACAATTCTGTGATGATATTAATAGAAATCATGGGGATTTGGAGAAATGGCATGAAAAGGATGATGAGTTTTTAGTGGCCAAGCTTAATGAGACAAAAGAAAATCCCACTGCCCTCCTTATGAAGGAAGAAGACTTTTGGAAGCAAAGGGCTAAAGTTTTTTGGCTGAGTGATGGAGACAAGAATACTAAGTTTTTCCACTCCTCAGCTTCTGCTAGGAAGAAACGTAACTGAGTACTGTCACCTACTAATGACAATAGGATTGAAGGACCCGTGCCCATTTCTTTATGTAATGTGCTTTATAAGATTCTTTCTAAAGTTTTGGTTAATCGCTTGAAAAAGGATAATGGAAAGCTTATTTCTATAGAGCAATCAACTTTTATCCACGAACATTCTATCCTGGGCAATGCTCTCATTGCTGATGAGATTCTCCATCATATGAAGTGTAAGGTCAAGGGTAAAATGAGAGAGGTTGCAAATTGTGCTGAAGACGGATATCAACAAAGCGTGTATGACCGAGTCTATTGAAATTATTTAAAAAATGTCAAGACCAAAATGGGATTTAGTGCAACTTGGGTTAAGTGGATTTTGATTCGCATCCAATCTGTCTAGTACTATGTTACTGTCAATGAAAGCTTGGTGGGTCTTATCATCCGATGGTGGGGTCTCAGAAAAGGATATCCCCTTTCTCTTTTTCTGTTCATCCTTTATGCTGAAGGGATTTAAGCTCTTATTAAGAAGTTAGAAGGGTGAAGACATACTCATGGCATCAAAATCTGTAGGGGTGTACCTATTATATCTTACCTACTCTCCGCTGATGACTGTTTCATTTTTTTAGAGCAGCTTTGGTAGAATGTGGCTGTATTATGAATGCATTGAATGATTACGCTAAAGCTTCTAAGTCATCAATCTATAGAAGTCAAAAGCATTCTTTAGTAGAAATTTTGACCCAATTCTAAAACAAAACATCTTATCCAAGCTTGGTCTTAAAGAAGAACTTGCTAATAGGCGTTATTTGAGGGTCCCCTTTATTATTGGGCAGAACAAGAAGTCAAATTTCAAGTTTGTTAAGGATATGCTTTGGAACAAGCTTAACACTTGGAAGAGTAGATATTTAAAACTTTTATATAGACTGAAAACATGCTTATCGTCTGATCTAGATAAACCTAAAATCACTTAGAAAGGTTTTGATTTAGACTTTATCGCACAATGAGAAAAATAATTTTCTTTGTAAAATAAAATGAGATATAAGATCTAAAAAAAAAAGTCATAACCCTTTGTCAATTCAAGCAACAAGAAAGCACACAAAGAATTATATTGGTTCATCTTAAACCCAAACTACGTCCAGTTCTTGGCAACCATCAAGTTTCCACTAACTTATTAAAGTTATAAATATTATTCACTGACACTTCTGGCTCTTACACTTGCAGGCACTACCCCAAGCTTGAATTAAATCCAGTATTCTTTGTCCTACCAAACCAATTCTGAATCTAAAAAAACCAACATGATTTGTTGGAAGATTTCATAGTGACTAAATATGTGATCGTCTTACAGACGAATATATCACTTAACACTTTTAGTCTTTTCTCTCAAGGTACACAAGGTGTTTTGAGAGCTTAGTATCTTTATAAGAATTTATAGAAAGCTTTACAAGAAAGAATGAAAGATTAATTCGCGTAAATGATTTGTGTCTTATTTCTTCAAAGATTTATATATATATATATATATATATATATATATATAGCCTTCATCTCCAAGTATTCGTTGTCTCACAACGACTGGATTCTTCACTCTATTCTTCATCTAAAGTCTTGAGTCCATTAGGGCATTTAATGTTTACATTAAATGCACCCCCTTCTTCATGCAAAGTTCATGCTGATAGGTTAGAGTTTCTTGTACTTCAGCAGGGAAGTCACTTCTTTCATCATAACAGGTCTACAACATCAAAACACTCTTTTTGATGAGGATCAACGTTTTTCAGAGTGTGTACTTCATTTATTCTTCATAGGAATTTGACATATCCTAGAAGAATGTTTTCTGCATGAAAGAATCTCAGACGCAAAGTATTAAATGAAGGTCTTAAATGCATTACTTAAATTCTATATCAGATCATCTTATGAATGCATCGTTTGAAACTTTGGGCGCACAAATACAAATTATGATATGATAGTATATCAAACACAACTTTACTCATTTGTGTTTATTTGTTTCTAATCAAAATAATTAGGAGTCATGATTCATCTTTAAGGCATAAATGTCTTTTGACTTAACAATCTCTCACTTTTTGATGATGTCTAACAAACACATATGTAAAAGTTAAAGACATATATATGATATATATATAATGATAGTTTAAGTGAAATATATGTCTTATCATATGTAATATAAGAAAATATAAAAACATCATGCATCATAAGACTTTGAGATAAAGCCATTTAATAAAAAAAATTCATTTTATTCATCAGAAGTATATTACATGAAGAATAGATGAGCAATAATAGAATAAAAGTTTAAAGATTTTAAAAAAATCTCCCCCATAGATGATGTGATCCTGCTTAGCTTGTGCTTGCTATGGCTGCATTCTTCTTCTTTTTACTTCTTTTCCCCTTTTTGTTTGGAAGCTGCTTCTTCTTCAAATTTGTGAAAGAACTCATCCCTAGATGAAGTATCCAAGAAAGCATTAGCATACTTCTTAAAAATGTTCTATCCAAGGATCTTCTATCTTTTGACTCCTCTTCCAACATGAGCCTTATCTTGAAGAGCTTCAGCAAGTGCCTCCCTTTTTTTTAGTAGAGTTGTCTCAAGAAATTTGACATACTCTTGGGATGGAGAATTCCATGGCTATATCAACAGTAGGAACAAGGGCCTCATCATTAGAATTCACCTCTTCAATGATGGGTTATACTTGATGAATGAAGGTGAATGTGGAGTTTGGAAGTTCAACAGTGAATGAGAAATTTCGCTTGGAAAGAACAACAAAGTCTCTCTTCCATTGACAGACGCATTTAGATGGTGAATCAACCACAAAGGGATTGTGATTGATAGTCTGATAGCAATGACTTGTCTTATGATGAACTCCATTTGATGGTGGCTTCTCTTTAGGTTCCAGATTAGAGTAGTGAGCTCCTAGTCTGTAATACCTTTGCAAGCTTGCCTATCCTTGCTTGTGAGTTCCTTCTTCTGATGCAGTGCAACTACTTTATGTCTGGAGAGTTTGCCTAGCCTTGCTTTCACATAGCATGAGGGGGGTCTTCATTATTTTGAAGCATCTTATCCTTCCTTTTGTAGCAATCTTCCTTAGGGATCAGTCTTGGCTTGTCTACTGCTAATTGGAACTTAGTTCCAGAGTCCGCAAGGCATAAAAAATAAGAGCCTAACATAAAAGGTATATGCACATTCAGTTGTTGCAGTCGTCTGAAGGAAGCTTACCTTACCCTGATTTTTTCTTTATATTGGTTTAGGCACATACATAACTACATGCCATAATTAGAGAACTCCCATTGTGAGAAGGTTAGACTCATCTCAGGATCTTCAAGGTAGAAGGATTCCCCAGATTCTAGGGAAGAACTACATTAAAGGTAGCCATCATACCAATAAGTTGTTGTAGGTCTAGAGGAATGGAGAAAGGAATTTAATTAGAGGCAACCTCCCTACTTTTGTAAACTAGAGCTCTAAAAGGTAGGCCCTTCTATAAGATGGTCTTTCTTCAAAGATAAGGCTGTTGAGGTTTGGAAGAGAGAGATTCCTTGAGGGAAATTCCCTTATATGACTTGCTCTTTCAAAGTAATTGGACAGAGCATGGATCTATTCTTCCTATAAGCTCTCAAAAGATGGATAAGAAAAAAGATCAATCCTTGAAACACCTTTTTCCATAGTTTGACCATATTTAACTTCTAGAGCTCAGCCTTCTGCATCTGTGGGTCCAAGCATTGGGTTCCAATATCGATATTCTTTTTCCATGCTTGGTTGCTAGTTTTCCCTTCAAACAGTTTGTATCCCTTGAAGCCATGGTAACGTCTGATGTTTCTATCTAAAATAGGCATTGGCTTAGGTTGAGTCTGAGGTTGAGATCTTAAGGGCACCAATCAATCAGTTGAGTCTCCTTCGGTCTACTCAGACATTGAGACAATTTGTTGAAAATATCAATGAAGAGTTAAGGTGCTCCAATAGTGTCAACCATCTTCTTGATTCCCAATCTAAATGTCATAAAATCAAAAGGAACAGACTCAATAGCTCCATAGATGCTTTCTAGTCTTGAGATGTCTTCTTTTGATTAAGCAAGTAAAGCATCAACAACAACTTCATCTTCAACTGTGACTGGATGGGGGTGCAAGGGTGCAATCCCAAGGTTTATTTCAACAATGTTTGATTCAATAGCAGTATCATACCTTTGCAATGAAACTTCAATAACACACTAAAGTATTACAACATCCAAAACCTCTCTTTTTTTCTTCAGCTATTGTTTCATGCACCATAGTTGGTTGGAGCTTTGCGGTCTCTTTTAGTAAACGTTGCATAAAATGTATCAACACTTGTTTGAAGGCTAATTGAACTCTTGCATCAAATTCTGCTTTCTGCAACTCTTCTTTAGAAGTAACTTTGACAACCTCAAGCACCACTTCATTAGGTACTTGGTCATTAGCAGTTGCCTGTCTTAGCTCCTCTTCCTTTTTCAAGGTATTAAGAGATTCAATTATGCTTCTTTAAGAATGTCTTCTAAAGCCTGTCGTTCAAGGGTAACAGTCTTATTTGTTGCCTCTACCTTTGCCTTGTTTTTCATGGCCTTCTCTCCTTTTGATTTTCTCTCAGCATATGCAAGAGAGTGTTGCTTGGCCTTGGCAATGGTAGCAACTACAGTCTTGCTGATAAGAGGTGAAGTTGACTTGGGTAATGGTTGGGAAGGAAGGGCTAAGGAAGGTGATGGTACATGGGTAGGTGTTTCTAAGATTTCTACCTCAGATGATGATGTGGTCGGTTTAGGTTGAAAAGGTTCAGAGTTCTGAACAGGTTGAAGAGATGATGGTAAATGTTCAATTGTTGGTTGGGTCTAGAAAGGTTTGTTTCTAATGGTAGTATTTTTTAGTTTGGGTCCATGGTCTGAGTTAGAGTCTGAACCCTTTCTCTTTTTTGGGGGTTATATAGAGGTTGCATTCTTGGCTTTTTGGTTGAGGAAGGGGGTTGGGGGTTAGAAGATGGATGGCGATCTTTTTATTTTGGTTGATAACTTGTTTCTAGGTTCTTATGTCTATTGAGAAGACGCTCTAGACTCAAGATCCAAAGGATTAGCTTGAGTTCATACAGTCTGATCAACATCAGATACAGGAGTCTCAGTCACCTTCTTCTTCACTTTCTTCTTTATGTGCCTTTGCACATACTTTGGGATTTTTTCAACAATTCCCATCTTCAAGAAGGTAGCCTCCTTTAGCTGTGTGGCTCTAGATGATGGCTCCATCAAAGAGACCTCCACTCTAGCTAGCCTCAAAATCTGGGTGAAAAGCATTCCATAAGGAATAAGGTTTTTCTTCACCTTGGGGTTGACCTATCGTTGAAGGCCTACATCCAATAGAAGAAGATGATCTTAAGCAGATTCATCTTCTCACCTACATGAATTTGTAGATGCATAAACAATATTTGTTGGTGACATAGTCCCTTGAGCCTACCCTAGGCTTGACTATGTTGAACAACACATTATGGACCATCTTACACATGTATGTAAAGTTCAATGTCCTCAAGAAGGTTTGTAAAAGCCTTCTTGTCAACTTCGTCTAGGTGAGGCTTTCCATAGAGCAACTTATCCACAGTCTCCTGGGTTATCTCTTTCTCCCAATCTTTGCTCGTGGTTAAACCATAGAGCATATTCAGATGCAGCAGTAATGGTGGTTGGAGAGATCACCACCTAAGTCCCAGTAACAATCCACCTAATGATGACTTTATCTTGCTTTTCAATTCCTTATAAAAATACATAGGGGCCATAATGTCAGGTACTAAACTTCTCCAAAAAAGATGTCCCGCCAATCGTGTCAAAGAGTCCCTTCATGTCAAAGCCTTTCTCTTTCAAGCTTTGGAAGTTTATCCACTTCCTAGGGACAAACCAGTCCTTAGGGATAAGGAAAACTTGAGTAGCATCTCCAACATTGTTGATGGTGGGGATGCCAACAGACTCGTTCTTCCTTAGACGTGCCATTGTTCATAAAAAGTTTTTGAAAAAAGAAAAAAGATAGAAGTTTTTGAAGTTTTAAATTTCTCAGATGATGATTTTGCACAACCACAAATATCTCTGAGAGTGAAAAAATTTCAAGAACTTGTCTAAGTGCCCACGTTTTCCTTTTTTAGTTTTTCAAAGAAAAAAGGATAAAGAGTTGGATTTAACTGCTCAAATATCAGTAAATATATTTTGAAAACAATTTTTCAAGATGGCAAGAATTGTGGCGCATGTTTCTCAATAAAAACTAAAACATTGGAGGCTTGGAAACATGCATTGGAGTTTTCATAGGCATAGCATCTTCCCGTTTAAACTTCTTAAAAAGTTCCTTAGTGTATTTCTGTTGGTGGATGTAGATACCTTTTTTGTCTTGCTTGATCTGAATCCCTACAAAGAACTTAAGTTCTCCTATCATGCTTATTTCAAACTCACTCTTCATAAGATAAGAGAAATCCTTACAAAGAGATTCATTAGTAGCTCTAAAGATAATATCATCAACATATATCTAAACTATAATGAAGTCCTTGCCAACTTCTATTCTAAAGAGAGTTGTATCTACTTTGTCTCTACTAAAATCATTTTCTAAAAGAAAAGAGTCTAGTCTATCATACCAAGGATGAGGTTCCTAATTTAGACAATACCAAAGCCTTTCCAAGTTTGAAAAGATGGTCTGGAAGTGTATGGTCTTCAAAGCCAGAAGGTTGTTTGGCATACACTTCCTCTTCAATAAGCCATTTAAAAAAGCACCTTTAACATCCATTTGAATTTTTTTATGTTTTTATAAGTAGCAAAGGCAAGCATGATTCTTATAGTTCAAGTCTAGCAACAAAAGCAAAGGTTTCAATGAAATCAGCACCTTCTTGCTGGTTATAGCCTTAAGCTACTAACGTAATTTTTTTTCTTACCACTTTTCCTTGTTCATCTAGTTTATTCTTGAAAACACATCTTGTTCCAATGATGTTCTTGCCTGTAGGTTTGGAAACAAGAGTCCAGACGTTGTTCCTCGTAAATTGGTGAAGCTCTTCTTCTATGCCAATAATTTGATCATCATCTGTCAAAGCTTCTTCTATGGTCTTAGGTTCTATTTCAGACACAAGAGCATATGAAGTAATATCTTTTAATGATGATCTGTTCTTGTGAAGAGAAGTTATGGAAAATACCATTCTTTTCATAGAATGATATGAACTTAGAATTTTCAAACTCAGTTTCATGGTCACTTCTGATAGAAGAAATACAAAAGCCTTTTTCATTTTGAACTTTTTTACATAGTATTTCAAATACTTTGAAAGACTCATGCTTTTGAGCAAAAAGTATACCCAAGTATATCTTGAATAGTCATCGACTATGACAAAATCATACTTCTTTCCTCCCAGACTCAATATTATGGTTGGTCCAAATAGATCCATGTGCAATACCTTTAACGGTCTGGAAGTGGAAACAACATCTTTAGATTTAAAATAAGTTTTGATTTGTTTCCCTTGCTGACATGCGTCAAAGAGAATATGAGTTTTCCATTAAATCTTAAGTAGTCCTTTAACAAAATCTTTTTTGGATAGTTTTGAAATATGTTTTAAGTTGACATGCCCAAGTCTTTTATGCCAAAGCCATCTTTCATCTTCTCTGGATGGTAAACATGTTACATTTTGTTGACTAAGATCTATGAAATCAATTTCATATAGATTGATGTGTCATTTGGTAGTAAAGAAAAACTTGTCATCTTCTGTCTTAACTAAACATTTGTCTTTATTGATGGAAAAGATATAACAACTATCACAAACTTGACTTATGCTAAGAAAGTTTTACTTCAAACCTTGAACATATAAGACATTGTCTATGGAGGCTAGAAAGGGAATACCAATTTTACCTATACTAGAGATTTTTCCCTTACCTATGCCTACAAAGACAATTGTTCCTAATTCATGTGACTATAGGTCTAGGAACATAAACGTTTCCCTTGCCATGTCTCATGAAGATAGGTAAGTGCCAAATTTCAGTTATTTATGATTAAATTGTTAGCATTTATCTTTTAATTACAATAGTTTTCTTATAAACTACCCTTAAATTTAGTTATTTTATATATATATTGTACATTTACTAATGTTGTTGTTTAAATATGAAAGATTCATCCATAATTTTGTAGGTTTTGATGGTCACAAGAAACAAAGCCAAAAGGAAGGGCAAAATGATCTTTTCACAAAGATTTTTTACCCTAAATTCACCCAGGCTAGCAACCAATTCGCCTAGGCTAAAGATCTTACTTCAGCCCTAAGAAAGCAACTCGCCTTGGCGAGTGGATGCCTTCAACAGTAGGAAACAAATTCACTTGGACGAGCTACAGCTAGCCTGGGCAAATTTGTCTTCTCTCCTAGGCTGTTTTCTATAAATATTCATGCATGTTGAAGGAAGAAATCATCCCAGCAACCTTCAGTAGAGAGAAAAACTCAGAGAGAGCCAGCAAGAAGAAGGAGAAAAGGAAAAGTGGAGCCGAGGCACTATAAAGTTGTGGTCGTGAATCACATCCTTAGTCTTGTGCTTTGCGCAATGATGAGTTAGTGTTTCATAAGGATTGGATGTAATCTTTTTACCCTTATGTATCCCTTTTGATATTATATGTGTATGAGTCTTTTCTACTCATTATTGGTGATTTCATTTTACTTGTAATGCTTGATTCTATTTGATCACTAGTGTCATGAAATTGGATTTTAAGTGAGACTAGAAAGTAATCTTAGAATTTGAACTAAATAATTTTACTCTTTACGTTATGTTGCTAGGAATAGAGCATAACATTTTGAATGCAAAAAGCACGATAATATAATTGTAATGCTGGGGTATTTACTGCATATGCGAGAGATCGATATTTAGTAAATATTCTAAGGTTCCAAGTGCGAGGGATCGACTTGGGATAACTTAATGTGTGCATTAGTAATGTTATAAAATGATTCATATATGTTAATCTTATTAGGATACTAAGGGTATGAACGATGAAATATAATCCTATGTTTTCTTGAATTAATTTAAGTCGTTATTATTGTTTCCGTAATTTACGTATTTCTAACACATTGAATTCCATTATTTCTGTTAATTTTGTTATTTTTTTTATTCCCATAATTTCCGTTATTTCAGTAAATTCGTTATTTTCGTTATTCTTTTACTTTAAAGTTATCTTTAGTTAGTTGAACCAAAACCAATGACATTCAATTAAATATGTACATAACTATTGAACTGGTAACATTTATCCGAATGAAGTAAGTAAACTCAAGTTCACGTGGAGACGAACTCTTTTATAAATGTGTAACCTGCAACAACAATTGGTACGCTTGCCAAGAGTCTAACAAGTTTCTGGTACCGTTGCCGGGGACTTGAGTCATCCACCTAGTTCTTTTAGATTTAAAGTTTTAGTTTGATAGGCTATTTTCCTTTGTAATTATTTATTTTATTTTGTATAAATTTTCTCTTAATTTTATTTTCACTAACCTTGGTGCTTACGGGTTGTTCTAGTGTGTTATTTTTTCCTTAATGTGAGGTAAATTTCTTGCAGATAAATTGCCATTTGATCCAGAAATTACCAAGACTGAAAGGAAGAATAGAAAGAAAAAGAAACAAGCAACTACTAAAACATTGGGTGAGTCTTCTTCTTCTTATTATGTTTCAATTGATAAGCCACTTGTAGAAAATAACATGGCTGATCGAGGAGGAGAAGGAAATAGACCACCAAGGAGGACTCTTGGTGACTATGCTTATCAACAATGACCAAAGGATTACAACAACATAGTCATTCTTCCTTTCACCAATAAGGTTATGGAACTGAAGCCAACACTGCTTATTCTAAATGGCTCACATCCCTTTGTTGGAATGGATCATGAGGATCCATACACGCATTCATCTACCTTTATGGAATTGTGCAGTACCATGGAAGCTTCTGACAAAGATGCTGAAGCTGTCTACCTTAGATCTTTCCTATTTTCATTGGCAATTAAGGCAAGAACATGGTTCCAATCACATCCAAACAAAAGCCTTAACACTTGGGAAGAGGTAGAGGAAAAGTTCATAGCAAGGTTCTTTCCTCCATCTAGATTCATCAGTGCAAAATCCGCCATCGCGATTTTTTTGCAAGGGTATCACGAACCTCTCTGTGAGATGTGGGAGAGATTCAAAGCTTTGTTGTAGAGGTGCTCAAACATAACTTTGATGACATTGCACAACTGCATATCTTTTATAATGGTTTGAAACCTCAAACCAAGATGATCCTTGATGCCTTAGCTGGAGGCACTGTGATGTCCAAGAGTCTTGAGGAAGCTATTGTAATCATTGACTCCATAGTAGCTAGTGGTTATCAAAGTCATCATTATAGAGATGGACACTCAGAGTGCAATTCTAGCTCAAAGTAAACTCTTGACGCAACAAATTGAGGCCTTAACAAAGCAGATAAGCCAACTTCCTCAGCAATATCACCAAGGTGGACCATACAAAACACATCAAGCTCACCAAGTTCAACAAATTTTGAGATGTGATTTCTGTGGTGGTAACCATCATAATGGCCACTATTCAACACCTGATGATGAAGAACAAGAAGAGGAGGCCCATTATCTGTAGAACCAAGTCAGACCTTAACAAAACTTTCAAGGAAGCTACCAAGGCTGTAGAGGTGGCTCAGGTTCAAATCAGCCTTATAGCTGGAGACCACAAAATTCTGGTCCTGCAAACACTTCTTTTGTAGGTCCTTCTAACAACTCTTATGAAGGTTTTTCAAATAAGGGTCCACAACAACAGTAGGCTCAGCCAGATAGAATGTCAAAGATGGATGATACTTTAACACAATTTATGCAGGTATCTATCGTAAACCAAAAGAACACTTATGCTTCTATTAAAAATCTAGAAGTTGGACAACTGGCAAAACAACTATCTGAACATGGAAGTAGATCCTTCTCAACAACCACATAGGTCAACCCAAAGGAACATTGTAATTTAATTACAACAAGGTGGGGGATTGTGTGCAACCATAAATTTTACATTGAGTTTCATCATTGATATGTTCTACAGTTGGTTTTGTATGAATTTCTAATTGTCATAACATATGATTCATGAATATGATATAGGCATTCTTTTTTGTTTACATTTTAAGCCACTGACCAAAAAACTATCCCAATGTATCTTATTTTACCATTTGCAAGCCCTTTGAGCCAAACACTTGATATTTTGTTGGAACACTAACCTAGGATAAAAGTTTCCTACCTTACTTTAGGTTAGGAGAGTAAGGGTGTTTTGATGGGGATTTCTACATTTGGCGTCTAATGAGATGTGTGATGCCCTCTACCCCTCACATATATACTAATAAAGGAATAAAAAAATCAGAATTAATTTAATTTTTTTTAAAATCACATTTAAATACAAATCTTTCAAAGGGTAAAAGACTCACATTCACTTTTCTAACATCATAATGAAATTTGTCTAAATAAATAATAAATTTACTTTGGCGCAAAACAAGACCGTCCAAAACTTCATACAATTAATATAGAACTTATACCTTAATGTCACATCCTATCAGAACATTGTGTTCCCGTGCCCTCTAGCATGAGGTTCTTCATAGTCATCCACCTATTCATCTGCTCCCACGAACACAAGGTTCAAGATCATCGTAGGATTCAAACACAAATAGCACACTAGGAGTGAGTTATCACATTCCTAACTAATGAAGGGTATGTTGGATCGAGTGGCCTCAGAATAATTAAGAAGGGGGGGTTGAATTAATTATTCCTAAACCTTTACTAATTAAAAAATTACTCTTCTAGGCTTTTACTATGTTGTTAAGAGAATAAGGAGTAGAAGAGAAACTTAACAAAAGTAAAAGCGGAAATTAAAATGCACTGCGGAAAGTAAAAGAGTAGGGAAGAAGGAGACAAATACACAAGAGTTTTTATACTGGTTCGGCAACAACCCGTGCCTACATCCAGTCCCCAAGCGACCTGCGGTCCTTGAGATTTCTTTCAACCTTGTAAAAATCCTTTTACAAGCAAAGATCCACAAAGGATGTACCCTCCCCTGTTCTCTTTGAACCTAGTGGATGTACCCTCCACTAGAACTGATCCACAAGAGATCTACCCTCTCTTGTTCTCAGTCAACAACCCAAGTAGATGTACCCTCTACTTGTACCACTAAGGATGTACCCTCCAATGTGTTAAGACAAAGATCTCAGGCGGTTAAACCTTTGATACTTTGTGAATGGGGATACAAAAGAATTCTCAGGCAGTTAGTCATTTGAAAACTTTTGTATAAAGGAAAGGGAAGAATCAAAAGAATTCTCAGACTGTGTCATTTTGAATTCTTTGACAAGGGAGAAAGGAGACACAAAAGAATTCAGGCGGTTAGTCCTTCGTTCTTTTGGAAAAGGGAGAAGAGAGACACAAAAAGAATTCAGGCGGTTAGTCCTTGGTGAATTCTTTTTGCCAAAGGGAGAAGAAATGAAAAGAATGAATAGCACAAGTTTTCAAGGTTTAGAAAACCATAAAACTTTGGAAAGCTTTTGGCACAAAGAAGAAGAAGAAGTTCAAAGAGATTCAAAGATTGAAAAGGATTGTATTGTAAAGGTTGTTCAAGATACTTGAAATGCAAATCAAAGCCTTGCTTTTATAGACTCTTCATGTCTGGTCAAGAGAAACATTAAAAGAGTTATAACTTTTAGAAAAACTTAAAACCAATTTGAAAAAGTCAAAAATCATTTGAAGAGTTACATCTTTTGATTTGTTCAGAAACTAACACTGGTAATCGATTACCAAATCAGTGTAATCGATTACACAAAGCTTTTATGTGAAAGGATGTGACTCTTCACATTTGAATTTGAATTTCAATGTTCAAAGGCACTGGTAATCGATTACCAAAACATTGTAACCGATTACAGCTTTTCTGAAATCAATTGGAACGTTGTAAATTCATTTGAAAACTTTTTCAAATTCGTTTTGCTACTGGTAATCGATTACAACAATCTGGTAATCGATTACCAGAGAGTAAAAACTCTTGGATAAACATGTTTTGAGAAAAATCCATATGCTACTTAATTTTTGAAAAAACTTTTTCACACTTATCTTGATTAAGCCTTCTCTTGATTCTTGAATCTTGAGTCTTGAATCTTGATCTCTTGAATCTTGATTCTTGATTCTTGAAATCAACTTTCCTCTTGAATCTTGAAGTGTTCTTGATTCTATCTTGAACATCTTGAACTCATTGAGCTTTTTGTCATCACCTTTGTCATCATCTTTTGTTATCATTTTTTGTTATCATCAAAACATCTTTGAACCAATCTTGATTCATCATGAAGTTTTGCTTCTACAGAGTAACGATACAAAATGTAGGTATAAATATCATAAATACAAAATAAAACTTACTTAAACATAGCTCACATCATTTCACCACTTTGTCACCTAATATCTCATCATAACACAACACGTCTCATTCATTTTCACAACATTCACGTACTCAAGGATCAACACACAATATCACCAAGTCAATCAATATCGATCAATACACAAGCGTTATGCAACATATACACTAAGACTCAATCCTATATGCAATGTGGTACCATGTCAGTGAAAAACCTCGTCGAGCGCCTAGGAGTACATGACAAGACAAACCACACACTAGCAAGTCAGGTTACTCTCAGTAGGTAAAATCATAGGGAGACCAGTCAGGGTCACAATGTTTTGCAAGAATGCTCCAACCATATGAGATCAACATAGGCTTAAAGGAGCACTCAAACCGGGTGACCCCCAAGGCCTATACTCCGAAGAGTCCGTCAGGGCCTCTCCCTCCTGATTCAGGTCCAACCCAGAAAATATTTTAGCACATAGACTATGTCTATGAACTATACAAAACACATAACTCCTCAATTGTTCTCAAAATAGTTTTAACTCGTCGCCCTTTAAGGGTCTTAGCATTAACTCGTCGCCCTTAAAGGATCTTAGCATTAACTCGTCGCCCTTAAAGGGTCGTATGGTCGTGTAATTGTACAATTCATAGTTCACAACTCAATGCACACAACACCTCAATGCATATATATATGACAATCATATACATACTCAATTTATCACTTACACTCAATCTCAATCACAATGGTATAATCTCAATTTAACACGTTATCACACCTCATGAAACATATACACTTTACCTATGAACTATGCAATACACATAACTACTCAATTGTTTTTCAAAATTATTTTATCTCGTCGGGTTCCCATAGTGGATCCCATCACAATACTCATCGCCCTTAAAAGGTCTTACAATTGTGTGATTGCACAGTTCATAGCTCACAACTCAATACACACATCTCAATACACATTTATTTCACCATTCATCACCGGTTTAATTTATTACATACTCACAATTTGAATCACCATTTCATAATCTCATTATAACAATTTATACAAAAGGTTTATCACAACATGGGCAGTAAAATCCCTCAAATAATTTCACACAATTATATAAAATCATGGGTCAAAACACCAAACATCAAGAGCACTCAAGTTTATCAATTAATTCTTATCAGAACATCAATTAGTATGTAAGGACAATAATATTGTATTTATAATTGTAAAGGAAAAATTATAATTTAATAAACACGTTAAAATAAACTCCAATTTAATCATCTAAGTATCCCTATACATGTTCTCACTAATCCGCAATTGTGAATAACTCATCCCTTATCTCTAAGTGGGCTCACGTGTCTTCCAACAGCGATGGCGGCATCTCTAGCAATTTCCTGAGATTCCTCAATTTTTTCCTCTGATTGCTTTGATCGGGTTCCCAAACGTTAGAGAGAAGGAGAAGAGATGAAGCCTCCATTTGTACTGTCTTTGTGCGATTCCGTTATCTCCCTCCATGAATATTATCTCACAAATCCCACTAGTGAAGGTGTGTGGAATTAAATCTCTAACAACATATCAAAATTGTATGCCAATCAAATGGTTAAAGAATCCAGGATCATAGTTTTACCAAGACAGTTTTGGGTTTCTGCGGGAAAAGAAAAGACTACGATGCAAAGTATATTTCTCTTAGCTTCAACATTTTCTCGTAATTCCCAACGGTGGAAAGCCTTGGAATTGAGTTTCAAACCTAGTGCTTAAATTTCACAACGATCAAATGGTGAATGAGTCCGAGATCTTTGTTTTTTCGAGACAAGTTTGGTGGTCTGCGGGAAAAAGAGAGGATTTTGGGAGGAGAAGGGGGAAAACAAAAATGAGCAGAAGAGGAGGCATTGTCGATGTGAAAACTGACCTAACATCGTTATTTATACCTAGGGTACTCACAACTTATTATTTACTCTATTTATTTATTGTTATAGTTTTATAAAAACAAACTATATTTTATTCTCTATCAAATGAATAAATAAAATACACTCTTTATTTTCTTTAAAATCATTATTTTAATTAATGAAGTTATTTCTCCTTATTTATTTAATTACAAAAAACCTTATCATTTTATAAAACTCTATTTATTTATAAATAATAATCCTTTTTAATTTAGTCTACGAAAAATGGGATGTTACAATATGCAAATACTCTATTCTTGTGGGTATTAAAGGAAATTAAATATTTATCAGAAAAGAAAAGAACAAAAATAGAAAAAAAAGGAAAAAAAAAACTTTTTTGTGGATAAATAAATGTTTGAATCGTCTACAAAGTTGTTGTAAATATCTGAATAGAAAGAAATGATAACTTGGTTGAAACAAAAAAGGATAGGAAGTGATCGTTCGTTTAAGTTACTAGCTAGATTTTTATGTCCGCTCTCATATTCTTAAGTTACTAGTTGCAGCTTGCTTGAGCAATTTTGTCTGCTCTCCTATGTTGTTTTCTATAAATAGCCATGCATGTCGAAGGTAGAAATCATCCTAGCAGCCTTCTGTAGAGAGAAAAATGCAGAGAGAGCCAGCAAGAAGAAGGAGACAAGAAAAAGTGGAGCCGAGGCACTACAGAGTTGTGACCGTGAATCACATCCTTTGTCATTTCTCTTGTTAGTCTTGTGCTCTATGCAATGATCGGTTAGTTTTTCTTAAGGATTAGATGTAATCTTTGTACCCTCATGTATCTTTTTTTATATTATATATGTATGAGTCTTTTCTACTCATTATTGGTGATTTCATTATACTCGTAATGCTTGATTATATTTGATCACTAGTGTCATGAAATTGGATTTTAAGTGAGATTGGAAAGTAATCTTAAAATTTGAATTAAATGATTTTACTATTTATGTTACGTTGTTAGGAATAGAGCATAACATTTTGATTTCAAAAAGCACGAGAATATAATTGTCATGTCGGGGTATTTACTGCATATGTGAGAGGTCGATATTTAGTAAATATTCTTAGGTTCCAAGTGCGAGGGATCAACTTGGGATAACTTAATGTGTGCATCAGTAATGTTAGAAAATGATTCATATATGTTAATCTTATTAGGATACTAAGGGTATGAATGATGAAATCCAATCCTATATTTTCTTGAATTAATTTAAGTCATTATTATTGTTTCCATAATTTACGTATTTCCGACGCACTAAATTTTGTTATTCCCATTAATTTTGTAATTTTTGTTATTTTCGTAAATCTGTTATTTTTATTATTCTTTTACTTTAAAGTTATCTTTAGTAAGTTGAACCAAAACCAATGACATTTGATTAAATTTGTATATAACATTGAATTGATAACCTTTATCCGAATGAAGTAAACTCAAGTCCCTATGGAGACGAACTCTATTATAAATGTGTAACCTGCAACGAAAATTGGTACGATTGCCAAGAGTCGAACAAGCATCTACTATCCAGGCACGAGCTTAAACCCTGGCCTTTTTCTACCAAGGATATCTGCAATAGGCACTGTTTGAGATTTTGGAACCCATATCTTTTTGGGTCCAACATAGTTAGTACCCTTAGACATCTATTTCTTCTTAAGGATGCATCTAAACTTGGAATGTATAGACTTACCACAGAGTCACATTTGTCTGAAACAAACTATGACTTGGAGGATGTTGTTCCCTTTTCAAAACCCAGGCTAAACTTGTCATGGCGATGTTGATGGAATTTCAAAAGAGTGGTGAGAATCTTTGGAATTTCCAAGAACTTCCAAAAGTGATTAGTAAGCCATGCTACTTTTTCCCTTAGTTTTTCAATAGTGGAAGTTTCATCATTCTTACTAGTCAGGCTCAAACTCTCTTTATAGTTTGGATCTTTTTTTTCATCTTTATTTGATTTTTTTAATTCAATGTTTTCAGAAGCTGAAGCTTTGAAGTTTTCTTTAAACATTTTACACTGAAGAGAAATCATATGTCGGTTCTTAAGAAGAACATCATAGGGAATATCCTTTTCATCGTCTAATGAAGCACAAAAAGAAGCATCAAATTCAGAACAAGTTTTTCCTCGACCTTATTGTCTGTATTTTCCATGAGACAAATGTTGGCTTATTCATCATCTAAACTGCTACTCTTCTCATTGTCTGAGTCATCCCAAGTGACCATCAAACTTTTCTTCTTGGTGTCCCTAGAATATGCCTTCTTCTTCAGCCGGGGACATTCAACCTTTATGTGTTCAAGCTTTCTACACTTAAAGTAAATGATCTCATTGCTTTCCTCCTTGTTCTTCTTTTTGGAGAATTTTTGAAACTTTCCTTTCTTCTTCATCATATGTTTTAACTTTCTGGACAAAAGGGCTACTTCATCATCAATAGATCCATTAGAGTTGTCTAATCCATCAGATTCATGCATATGCACTTTTAGAGATTTAGACAAGCTCTTTTTTTCTTCTCTTCTGAAGCTTGTCTCTTCAGACTTGAGGGCAACAAATTCTTCTTTTCAGATGTTCCTTGTTTTGAAGGTGGACTTCATGGACTCTCGAGATGCCCAATAACTCATCCCATGAAAGATTTTTCAGATCTCATGCTTCTTGGATGGTTGTGGTCTTAGGTTCCCATACCTTGGGGAAGCTATCCAACACCTCCAAGTTTATTTGAGCCTTGGAGTACATCTACCCAAGGGCTTCCAAATTATTTAGAAGAACTTGAAGTCTTCCAAACATATCATCCTCAGAATCTCCATCCTTCATAGTGAAGCTTTCATAATGTCTGGTCAGAGTCGTGACTTTCCTAAATCTGACATCTTCAGTGCCTTTGTGATTTATGCTAAATGAGTCTTAGATCTCTTTAGTAGTTCTTAGTTTGCAAATATTTTTGTACTCATTGTTTGATAGGGCACAAGTTAGAGTATACTTGGCTTTTGTGTAGAGCTCCATAATGGCTATATTGTCATTTGTCCATTTAGCTTTAGGTCTAGGAATGGGAATATCCCTATTGGTGATAATAAGCTAGAATTGTGTTTTTAGAAATTTAAAACTTTTCTACATACTAAAAACATGTTTACTGTCTAATGAGGATAAACCTAAAACCACTTAGAAAGGTTTTGATTCAAACTATATCAGACGATGAGAAAAACAATTTTCTTTGTAAAAAGAAGTGAGGTATAAGATATGAAAACAAATTCAAAACCATTTGTCAGTTCAAGCAACAAGAAAGCACACAAAGAATTATATTGGTTTGTCTCAAGCCCAAGACTACGTCCAATTCTTAATAACAACTAAATTTCCACTAACTTATCAAAGCTACAAGTATTGCTCATTACCACTTCTGGCTCTTATACGTGCAAACCCTACCCCAAACTTGACTTAAACCCAGTGTCATACCCTAATTTTGTCCGGGGACAATCATTTGATAACATTTTGATTATTACTAGCCGAATTGAGCTGCTTGACACCAACTGTCGTGCAATCTGAAAGGTTTTTCGATGTTTCAGAAAAGAACACGGAAAATACCTAAAAGGGAGGACAAAAGGGTCATTTGGAAGCTTTTTCTGACCCCAGGCGTCTGGCTCGCCTGGGTCACCAGATAATTTCATAATGAAGTATCCAACTCGCCTGGGCAAGCAAGGTTGCTTCAGGATGAAGTAACAGCTCGCCTTGGCGAGCTGTCATGACCCCAAATGCTTTGTTTTGCTATAAATAGGCGTGAAGAGGGGCTAAGAGGGGGGTTTTGAGGTCTAGAGGTGAAGGATTGGAGAAAAAGAAGAGAAAAGAAGAAGGAAAAAGAGAAAAAGAAGCTAAATCATCGTCGAATCACGACTGCAATCAATTTCTACATCGTTCTTTGGTCATTCTTCGTTCTTCATCCGGTTAGTGTTTGTCTTTAAGGATTTGAACATGGTTTATGGATCCTTAGGGGTCCTCTCTAATTTTTTGTGCATCTTCATCTCCTTCTCCTATCATCGGTGATTGCTTTTCTTTTGTAAAGTAAGTTTTAACTGATCGTTAGTGTCGCAATTTATCTTTAAACAAAGGATTGAAGGTTAATAAACAAAAAAAAAAACAAAAAAAAACCAACTCATAAACTTCTTCATTTTATAAAAAAATCAAAAGATCGTTTCAAGGTCCAACACCTTAAATGACTCTCTCCGCTTTTAAAAATAAAGCGAAACATCGTTTTGAGGTCCAACGCCTTAAACGACTTTTGTTCGCAATTAAAAACAATCTTTCAAAAAACATAAAATCAATTTAACAAACAAACTTTCAGACTAAGAAATACGTAGGTCTGAATTCCACATCGCACCTGAGGATACGTAGGAGCAAGGGCAACACCTTGTCGACCCCAAAAAAATAATAAACATAAAAAGGGAAAATACATAATTTTGAAGTCATGTTTTGCAAACTCGATTAAGGATTGTCGTCCCTTGTGATGGGCGCGTGGGGTGCTAATACCTTTCCCATGCGTAAACAACTCCTGAACCCATATTTTCAAAATTCACAGACCCCTTTTTGGGTTTTTCTAACGTTTTCCTTGAATAAACGTTGGTGGCGACTCCACTCGTTCTCTCCCTTGGAGACAAATGCTTTGGCCCATCTATTTTGGCCTTTTCACGCCCCCGCCGAAGGGTAGGTTGCGACACCCAGTATTCTTTGTCCTACCAAGCCATTGCAAGCTCTAAACAAATAAACAAGATTTGTTAGAAGATTGCACACTGACTAAATATATGATCGTCTTATAGACGAATATATCACTCAACACTTTTAGTCTTTTCTCTCAATGTATACAAGGTGCTTTGAGAGCTTAGTATCTTCACAAGAATTTACAAAAAGCTTCCCAAGAGAGAATGAAAGAATAATTCACATAGATGATTCGTGTCTCATATCTTAAAAGATTCTTTTATATATAGCCTTAATCTCCAAGTATTCATTGTCTCACAACGGTTGGATTCTTTACTCTGTTCTTTGTTTGAAGTCTTGAGTTCATTGGAACATTTGATGCTTGCATTAAATGTGCGTCCCTTCTTCATTCAAAGTTCATGCTGATAGTTAGCGTGCCTTGTACCTCAATAGGTAAGTCACTTTTTTCATCATAGTAGGTCTACAACAACAAAGCACTCCTTTTGAAAAGGATCAATATTTTTTAGACTCTGGACTTCATTTATTCTTCATAAGACTTTAAGAAATTCTAGGAGAATGTTTTGTGAATGAAAGAATCTTAGACAAAAAGTATTAAATGAAGGTTTTAAATGAACCACTTAAATGTTATATCAGATCGTTTTATGAATGCATCGTCTGAAACTTCAACATCAAACACACAAATACAAATTATGATCTAAAAGCATATGAGACACAACTTTTATCATTTGTATTCATTTGCATCTAATCAAAATAGTTAGGAGTCATGATTCGCTTTTAAGACATAAATGTCTTTTGACTTAACAATTTTATTTTCAAAAATTTAAATATAATTCGTTTAAAAACAAAGGATAATGTAATCGAGTGTCCTAAGAACACTCTTTAATTAAGGATTTTAAAGTAGGAAGCTTTTTTATTGGGAGACAGAAAATTACGTTGCTCCTAATTTTTTTTTTCACTCTTTCATAATTTCTATATTAAATAGTTATTTCTTTTAATTCTTTAATCAATATTTTAAGGACATTGGTTAGAAGATCCCTAATAAATCAAGAATCAAGCTTTAAAACAAAGAAATTATTACCAATACCCATGGCTTTAATTATAACTGGATGCCTCACGAGCTTACACCCTTACTCCCTAACAGCAGGTACTTCTTTTAGACGGTAGGTACACCACATAATGGTGAGCCTAAACATTTAGAAGTAATAAAAGAATATTAATTTTAAACAAATGTTACTAACCTGTCTAACATTTAGTGTCACAACTAAGGATAATTACTCAATTTAATTCTTGTATCGGTAAAATGCTGATACTTGAATCCTTGAATTATTGAAAAATAAAATTTTGTCCTCAATTTATAAAAAGTACGACAAATTTATTCAACAATCAAATATCTCTATTAACTTTATATGACATCCTTAGACCTTTTTGACCCTGAAAAACTTATTGTGTATATCCCAGATGGACTAAAATATCATCAACAATTTCAATGGAATAATTTGTCATCCGAAAAAAATGTCCATTATTCGATGGTGTGACAGATTTGTCACTCACTTATACAATTGAAAGATAGAATTTTATTTTTCTAAAATTTAGATACCAAATCAAAGTTAATGATTTACAAATTTAATGACTAAATTAAGTATTTACCCCATAAAATTTATTTAAATTGCATAATCTTGAGTGTAAATATTGATGATATATATTACAACTAACTCTAATAAAATTAACTTCTTTTTAATAAGTTCAGTTACTGTATTAGAGTTTACCAATAGGATATTCCAATTGTTACATACAAACTAATTATGATAATTATCACAGTTTCTTTAAAGAACCTATACATAAACACATATATAGTACATTCACTACATTGCGTACATTAATGTTGTACCTGTTTCATGATGAAATTCTAAATCACCAAATTCGTTAGGTTTGTTAGGTAACAATTACTCCAATATCTTAGTTTTTTTTATAAAAAAAACTACTCCAATATCTTACATTAAAAAAGCGTTACTCTGCGTTTGGGTACGGCATTTGATCGAGTAATGTAATTTTTTGAAGGGATTTGTTTTCTTGAAAAGTTAAACAAACTATAAAATCCTATCTAAAGCCATTTAGAAGAGGAATTACATATCATTTTAGAATGAAATTGCATTCTATTTCTACAGAATTCAAAGTCTATTTCTACCAAAAATGGTTCATTAAAATAATGTTTAAATATTTTAATGATTTTTCGAAAAAGTAGCCTAGTTAGGAAGGATGGATTCTCAAGTTTAAGGGAAAATCACATAGTTATTGTTCTATAACTTGAATTCTAATTTCTATCGAATTACATACCCTTGATGACTATTATTTCTTTAATAATAGTTTGTGAAATCTAATAATAGCAAAAGTGCTCACTTTCATATTTTATTAAGCAAATGACATGCATCATTTAGAACTTATACTCTTTTATGGGTTAAAATAAGGGTTTTGGTAAAAGAAGGAATGATGGACAGGGTTTATAAAGAGAGCATCCAATATATAATTTAAGCATACCTACACCTTAAATTAAGTTTTGTTTCTCCTTTCATAGAAACTTTGTTTTTATAAAGAAATAAAGAAATGGGTTTGGGTACTTTGACTAAGAGTGTATGTTTGAAAACCTGTATTTTGTTGCGTGTTTTCCAAAGCAGCAGCAAACGTGAGAGGAAAAAAATATTGCTTCTCCGGTCAACGGAACTCAACTTTTATACTAACATAGCCAGAGAGTTTGGGTGACGGGTTGTGACGTATTGTATTGTTGGTGTGCGATTGTTTGAATTAACTCCTTTATGGTCTGTGTTGAATCCTTTGTGGATTGGTTGTTTGCTCTGTGTTGAAGCCCTTATGGATGGGTTGTTTGATCTTTTATGGAGTATGTTGATTGTTTAATTTCCTTTAGCCCTGTTAGTTAGGCCTTATAAGTTGAGAGTAGGGCTTATAATCTGTTAGAATAGGTAATTAGTGGAGCTCTAATAAATAGAGGCAAAACTGGAAGATGAAAGGGGAAGGGAGTTAGTTGGTGAGGATTAGTTTTGGGTGGGAGAAACTCGGCTCTCTTTCTCCTCGGGTAGTCATTCTTGTAGATTTTGTCCACATTCATTTTGAATTCTGATACCACACTGGTTCACATTAACCATTAGGGATTAATTCAATAAAATTTTTATTTCGTTTTAGTTTCTATCAGAGACAAAGAATAGAGATTTAGGATTTTCATATCGGGCAAATGAAAACTCTCATATCAAATAGAAATAGAAAAAATGTGAATAATGCAGGTTTTGATGATGTAAAAAAAAATTACTTGATAATGATTATCATCATAAAAAAGGGAAAGGATGTGAATCAGACGGGTTTTGATTATGCTGAAAAGAATTCACTTGATAATGATTGTCATCATAAAAAAAGAGGAGAATGTGAATGTATGAATATATGATTTTGATGATGCTAAAGAAGAATAAAAAAAGGTTACTTCAAAGGTTAAACATTGTTTCAAGATTAACACAAAGTTGCTTCAACAAAACAAAGTCTTACTTCAAGATTAACTCAAGATCAAGTCTTGCCTCAAAACAAAGTGTTTCCAAGACATCGAAGGCTCTGGTAATCGATTACCAGGCAGTGTAATCGATTACCAGAAGACAGTTTTGAAAAAAAGCTTTTAAAAAGGGTTTTGAATTTGAATTTTGAACGTGTAATCGATTACTAGATGTTTGTAATCGATTACCAGCAACGAAACTCTTGAAATTCAAATTCAAAAGTCATGACCCTTCAAAATATAACTATGTAATCGAATACCAGAAACCTATAATTGATTACCAGTGAAAAAATTCAGAAAAAGCTTTTTGGAAAGACACATCTCTTCAAATCATTTTGAAAAGACACGAAGGGCCTATATATATGTGTGTCTGATTTCAAAAAGTAAGAGAGATATTCCAATAAAACTTCATTGTCAAATGTTCTCTCAACAACTCTTGGACAAACACTTACAAATCTATTGAAAGTTCATTTAGAAACTTTAAATTGTATTATCCATTCTAAAGGAGATAAATTTTTTTGTTCTTTTCAGAAAGTCAATTGTAATCAAGAGACTGGTTGTCTCTTGAATTGTGAGTTTCCTGAACACAAGGAACGAGATTCTTTGGGTGTTCAGAAGTTGTAAAAAGGATTTTTTTTATAAAGTAAGTGAAAATCTCAAGTTGATTGTTTGAGAACTAGACGTAGGTACGGGAAGTGGCTGAACTAGTATAAATCAAGTTTTCATTTCTCTCTTCTCTTGTCTCATTTATTTTATTGCAATCAATCTTGTCTTGCATGTTTAAAGAATATTGTTAATTTGATTGCTGCTTCTTCTTTTGCATTCTGAGCTTATCATTTAGAAGGGGGTTAAAAGTTTGTTAGTGAAAATTTAGAAACTTAATCAACCATCCCTCTTAAGTTATTGAGGCCACTTGTCTAACAAAAAATTAAACACCATACAAGTGAGAAGAAGACTCATAAATTAGAATCTTAAGATTTTGAGTTAAAGTATGATATGAGGTTCAATTAGATGTAAATCTCTCCTCCTCGATTGCATAATATGTTACAACTAGAATGACACGAAACATATTAATTTACAGAATAATTTTTAAGTGATTTATTTATCATTCTTTTTAGTAATGTAGTTAAAAAAAATATTACTACTAGATATAAGCATGTTATGTAAGTATTTTTTTTTCCCAAAACTCATTTTAAAAGTAGCATACAGATTTTTTAGCATAACTAAGAAAAGCTATACTTGCATAATTATATCACAAGTATTGATATAATTGGAGTTGCTACATGCCCCTCATATTCCCTATTGACACTTTCGCCTCTTTTCCTATGCATTGAATATCAACATGTGGTTCTTTGATACTTTTATATATATATATATATATATATATATATATATATATATATATATATATATATATATATATATATATATATAGGAAGTCAGTCTGTTAGTTGTATATCAAACTTTGTACCTTTTTTGGATTTTTCATGACAGTAGCTTGTTTGGACTGCATTGGGGACTAATAGTGGAGGGTGTTTTCTATTGGACACTTCATATAAACCTGGTTCTGCATTTTGATTATATATTTTGGATGAGTTCTTATAAACATAAATAAAAGCAATTTTTACGGCGGATCTATGAGATTGGTTGTCCACCCGCAGATCAATAATTATATTCATGCCACTGAATTTAAATCAAAAATAATGAACGGTCCAAATTGTTGTTGATATTTTATTTTTTTAAATTTTTTTCCTTAATATGTTTTTGTATTAATTGACATTTTTAATCTTAATAAGTGAAATCTGTTAATTGGCGACTTTTGGTTGGTAATACGGTGGCAAACTGCTCCCTCTAGTGTACTTGGGTTTATGGTTTACGGATCGTAGAATGCGGCCATTTTTAGAGCTCGAATATTTTAAACTCTCCATCCTGTCTTCTCTGTTCCCGCAACATCCCCATTTTTGTGTCGATCTTCTTTTTTTCTATGATGGCGGCAAAGACGGTAGTGATAGCGAAAACTTCAAACGAATCTGGGAGGTTCTGGTCCATTACAAACCCAACTTAAAAGATAAATATCATAAGTAGAGGGCTGAATTATGATTTAAATTTTTTTGCAAACCTTTTTCTAAGAAACACTACTGTGTGATAACTAACATATTTTGTAAAACACTTTTTAAAAAAAAAATCAAATTTAAATTCTTTATTTGTTAATTAAAATATTCATTCACTTTAAAAAAAGTTAAAAATATTTTTTACGGTCACTTCTAGCTCTTATAACAACAAAACTTATCCTAAGCTTTAAACAATTATCAAGTCATGCTTAATGTTTATTTGCATAGACTAATTTTAGTGTTTTACAAATGGATATACAAGTTTAACACTAACTTTTTTCTCTCAAAATATATAAGGTGTTTTGAGAGTTTTTTAACTGAGACAATTATAAAAAATAAACTTGAAGAAGAGAGGAAAAACTATATTTAAAATATTAGTTTATAATTTGTAACCTTAACTCTTTAAATTTTTTCGTATTTATAGTTTTTAGCTAAAAGGTGATTGTTGTCTCTAAACTATCTTATTTTGTTTATTCTACTATTAATCTTATATTATGATATATTTGGCCCAAGTTATTTATAGTTTTTTTTCTCCTTAAAAGGAGAAGCTGGGCCAAACAATTTTTAAAATAAATCCTTAAAAATATAAGGAGGTATTTGGTATAGTTGTTTTCTATTTTCGTTTTCACTAGAAATAGAAAATGATGATGAAAATGCTTTTGGTTAGATTTTTGAAAATATTTTCAATGAAAATAATTTTCCAAATGAACCAAAAACTGGAAATAATAAAATCTCGTTTTCAGTTGAAACCAAAAACTTCATTTTGGGTAAAATGAAAACGTGGTGGCAAGGAATGAAATTTTAAACGAATCTAAAAATACATTTCCTTTTGAAAAGTGTTTTTATTTCTTGAAAGCAAAAAACAAGAAGTCAAATCAAACATGTTTTCGGAATTCTAATATTTTGAAAATGAAAATAATTTTCAAAAAATAAGAAAAATAAAAAATGAAAACAGAAAATGAAAATACAAACCAAACACACCTTAAGCTACTTATTTTCTATTAGAAAAATAAAAAACAAGTAGCTTTTGAAAAAGTTACCTAGAGGAACTTATTTTTAGCTTATGCGGAGCTTCTTCTCTACGGACCTCCCTTCGATTCATGAGTGATAGCATTTTATCTTCATTTTGGGTAAAATGAAAACGCGGTGGCAAGGAATGTGATTTTAAGCAAATATAAAAATACATTTCCTTTTAAAAACACATTTTCAATGTTTTTATTTCTTGAAAGCAGAAAACAAGAAGTCAAATCAAACATGTTTTCAGAATTCAATATTTTGAAAATGAAAATAATTTTCAAAAAATTAAAAAAATTAAAAATACAAACCAAACACACCATAAGTTACTTATTTTCTACTAGAAAAATAAAAGACAAGTAGCTTTTGAAAAAGTTACCTAGAGGAATACAATCGAAGTACATTTATAGGACATGTACCGTTTTGAGAAGGCATTGGTGGTGGGGTTGAGATTTGAGAGCTCACCATGGTGAATGAAAGCAAATAGAGACACATGAGTAGTGCAACATAAGTGGATGCAACATTTCCCTTGGAAGCCATCTTACACAACTAAGTAGCTAGCACAATAGTTAGTTTTGGGATGCTTAGATTGTATTAGACATAAAATTAATTTAGTTAGTTACTAGAAGTTATTTGAGTAAGTTAGTTGGTTACTTAAGTTATAGTTACTAGAAGTTATTTGAGTAAGTTAGTGTTGGTTACTCAAGTTAGTTATTTTCTATCTTTGTATAAATACATCAACTTTGTAATACTTTGATCAATGAATGAATTGAATGAATTCGAAAACTATCGTTAATTTCTTTTATTCCTAATATGGTATCAGAAGTTTTTGCTTCTGTGTCTCTTGCTTCCTATTGAAGCTATTTATGGTTCTGCCCGGTGGTGTGGATAGTGCTGCTAGCCCTCGCTTTGTGGCGTCGAGCCCTGACTCGAGGGGGTGTGTTGCGAGTCCCATATCGGGTGGTTCACGGGGATGATTAAGTTCTTATATAACTGGGTAGGTCACCCCCTTAGGCATCATTTTTTAAGGGGACCTTTCGGATGCTTAGTTTGTTCTTTTTTTTTCTCTCATGGTCATGGATGCCATTGATGATTAAGTTCTTATATAACTGGGTAGGTCACCCCCATATGAATCGTTTTTTAAGGGGACCTTTCGGATGTCTGGTTGATTCTTTTTTTTCTCTCATGGCCATGGCTGCCATTGATGATTCTAACCCTTTCATTCTTCATTCTTCTGACAATCTTGGCATTGCCTTAGTTTCTCATCCTTTCATCATGTTCTCGGCAAAGGCTTAGTTGTTGATGTGGTGTTGTGGATGAATTGGCGTGGAGCGGTTGCGGTGCTCGTTTATGCCACCGCATTGTGGTACCTCTTCGATCGTGTCGGTTACAATTTCTTGTCCTTCGTCACCAAAGTTTTTGCCAACAAGCTTTGATGCTTGCTTTGGACTCTTGAAAGCCGTCGAAGTTGGTCGAAGATTTCTCGAAGTTTTTATTTTGACCAATGTATTTTCGACATGTTTCTCTATATTTCATGTTTTCATATTTTTTTTTCTTTTCTTTTCTCTTTCTTCTTTAATGTTGATGTACTGTATTCTCCAAGCTAGAAGTGTTTTCAACACATTCCAGCTTGCGGGGGTATTAGACATAAAATTAATTTAGTTAGTTACTAGAAGTTATTTGAGTAAGTTAGTTGGTTACTCAAGTTATAATTACTAGAAGTTATTTGAGTAAGTTAGTGTTGGTTACTCAAGTTAGTTATTTTCTATCTTTGTATAAATACATCAACTTTGTAATGCTTTGATCAATGAATGAATTTAATGAATTCGAAAACTATCGTTAATTTCTTTCATTCCTAATAGATTGTGAATGGTGGAGAATGGTTGGAATGAATGTTGGAGAAGAGCAATGTGGGGTATTTATAGTCAATTGATTTTGTGATTTTTGGGGTCTTTGTTTTAAATTAAATGGGTAGTATTTCAGCAAACCCATCACATTAATTATAAGTGAGATGTCGAGTTGTTACCTTGAGTGGTAATATCGATTTTAACACTTTATTATTTGAGATAACAAACATATCTAATTATGAGTGAGATGCCGCATGAGTTGTCACCTTAATTGACAATGTCTATTATGACACTTTATTACTAGGGATAAATTATGTTAAGGTACAAAGTCCCTAAGTCTAACGTGTAATTTACTGACAAATGCGTAATAAAATAGTTTACGTGACACAGAAAGATAAATTTGTCACTGAAATAATTGTTAACGTGGATTGTCATCATAAAGACATATTTGTCATAATATTTTTTTACTTTTCATCTTCCCACTCTGTTGACAAATGCGTCCCTAAAAGATGAAAATGCAAAATTTAGTGCTCGAAAGTACAACAAATGCGACAAATATATCCAGACGTTAATAATAGATTGTGACTAATTATTATTATTATTATTATTATTATTATTATTATTATTATTATGTGTTTGTAATTTACTGTTCTTATTCATTAAGTATTTATGCAATATATTTTTTAAATTTCCTTTTAATATATATATATATATATATATATATATATATATATTATTTTGATTTTCTGGTCAAACCTTAATCTTTGTTGTTAAAAAAAAACTTTATCTTATATTTTATAATTTTATCAAAATTCTACTAAATTTTTCACTTTTAATCTTTAAAATTATTCAATATCTCAATTCCAACTTAAGTACCCCTAGATTTAGATTGAAAATAATATGTCGAGAGTTTTGAGTAAAAACAACTCAATCGGTCGTAGGACCAAATTTATTTATTTATTAATTTTTAAAAAAGAATTTAATCAATTATTTTTTAAAAAAAAATTCTCATAAAGTTTAAACTAGATAGAGCTAAAGTAAAATTACAAGTCTTTTTCTTTAGTCAATAAAATGTATATATATACCTCAAATATGAAAATCCCTTGGATAAATCTTATATGTTTCTACTCGATACAACACTTATTATACATTATATGAATGAAATGAAAATAGTTACTAACAAATAAAGAACACAAATAAATTTAAATAAAAAAAGACAATAATGCTCAAACTAATACAGATATTAACTTTAAAAAAAACTAATACACAAGTTTATTTTTTTTGCCTTTTGGAACGTTGAGTTGTATCTCTTACTGATTTGGGGGCTGCAACGACCTTATATTTCATTTGACATATTATGGCAGAGTACGTAATAAATATTAATAATTAACTGAAGAAACAAAAAATTTCAAGAAATAAAAGGCTTTCATTTTTTTAAATGATAACTCAATTTTTTTATATCATAAAACTAAAGAAATTTATTTTATTCTGGAAAATAAGTAGTTATATTGATTAATTAAAAAACTAATTAACAATTTGATAGGTGGATAAATAGATAGATAATCAAAGTATAAGAATTCAAATCTTAAGCTATATTTTACTATTTTTCTAATCCCTTTTCCCCTAGTTTCTCTCCTATACAATTAATTATTAACGTTCGGGTTTATTTGTCGGACTATTTATACTTTCGGAGACTAAACTTTGCATTTTCATCTTTCAGGGACACATTTGTCATTGGAGTGAGAAGACGAAAAGTTTTAAAAATATTATGACAAATATGCCCCTATGCTGGCATTCCACGTTGGTAATCATTTCAATGACAAATTTGTCCATCTGTGTCACGTAGGCTATTTTATTAACGGTGACGAACGAAAGTTAACGGCTGGATATATTTGTCGCAATTTTTACACTTTCATGGACTAAATTTTGTATTTTCATCTTTCAGGGATGTATTTGTCAACAAATTACACACTGAGGGACAAAAGTGATTATTTACCCAATATTTTATTTGTTCCAAAATGATTGTAGTTTTAATCTTTACTTTTTTTTTTAAAATTATCTGATATTTAAACATCTTTTCCAAATTTATCCTTTTAAAAAATTATTATCTAAAAAGATTTAATAATATATTTATTAAAATTAAGAAAAAAAATAAAAATATTTTAATAAAATTATCCCTTAATAAATACTATTTTTTTAAATACTTATTTTTTCTTAATCTAGCATATATAGTTTTACACACATGCATGTGTGACTCTTTTATTTAACAACCAAAAACATAATACATATTTTCTAATCACATGTAACATATTAATTTAGATAAAATGAAACAGTAATTTCAACCTATTTATGAATATAACATAAAATGATTTTAAAAAAATTATTACACGAACCATTTAAACATTTTAAATTTTTTTTCCCTTGGCCATTGCTTCTTCGGATAAGGCCAAGGACCAGCTCTGCTAACTGCACCAGGGTACTTGTGAGTCTGACATTTAGAAAAAATAAAATGTTACTAATCCTAACATGTCTAAACATTTAATGCCACAGTTCATAAAATTTATTTAAATTACATAACCTTGAGTGTAATTCATGACATCCTACCCAACTCTAATAAACCTAACTCTTTTGAACAAGTCCAGTAACTGTTTTAGAGCTGACCAAAAAGATATTCCAATTCTTATATAAAAATTATGATAAAATCACATTTATTTTAAAGAACCTATACATAAGCATAATATAATTTCTGTAACAAAATAAATAAATTAATGTTTATACATGTGTAAAATAGTTTTACACAATTATTCAATCATAAATTATTATTTAAATTAATTTAAGATAATTATTTTAAAAATTAATAAATTTTCCATACTTATAATTAAATGAAATGACTATGTAAAACTTTTTACACTTTTAATAAATAACCTTTTTACTAAAAAAAAACATAATACATTTGTGTACAACTAATGTGGTATGTTGCGATGTTTGGGCTTTCTTTAATTTAATTTGAAAATATAAATGATTAAAATAATATAAAATAAAATTTATTTTAAAAGAAAAATATTTTAAATAATAGTAAGTTTTTGTTTTAAAAATAAAGGATGATAAAATATAAAATTGTCTTAGTTTTAAATTTGGATAATAATATTTTATATTTAAGTCAATCAAGGCATTTAAGCCAACCACATAAAAGTGCGTGTCAAATAACTTCCTTAATTTTAGGGGCTTAAGAAAGATGACTAGAGATGTGAAAATATTTAAACAAACAAACTCCTCCATAGAAGATAGCATAGTACCCTTAGAATAATATTTTTTACATACATTGAATATCTTTTTTTAATTTTTCAATAGACAAAAAAATATTGTATAAAATTTATAACAATATATATCAATAAATTTATAATAATTCATACAACATACTCCATCACTACATAGCTTATATTTATAAATTCAATTCCCAGGCCCATGCAAGAATAAAATGTTCAGGGATCTAATTTCCTACTTCGGGCCGGAATGCTCTAAATCTTTTAGCCAAGATATAAAATGAATTAATTTTCAAAGTAAAATATTTTAATTTAATGTAAAATTATATGGATTAGAGAAAAAAAATAATATAGTATAAAATCATCTTCCATGTTTAAATATCTTCTATGTAATTTGATTCACATTCTGGCTAAGATATAACTGGATGAAATTTTGTATTAAAAAATTGATCTTCTTCTAAAGATTGATCTTACATAAATTTTGCCACAGGACTACTTAAAGAAATAGAATAATGAATACAGAACTTGCAATAATTATATATATATATATTTTAATAAGTTTTTAAATTAATTTTATTTCTCATGACAAAATTAATTTCTTTTTTATACTTTTGTTATCTTTTTCATGAATCTAATATAACTTTCTTAACACATTATTTCCTATTTGTATATCTAATTTATATGATTTGTCAAATTACTTTTCTGGATAAAGTTAAACATTTTGTTTCAGTAAAAAACAAATAAGCATTTTCTATGACATATAATATTAATTTTATTATTGTTATATACCTAAGAGTTGGTTAAAATTATTATAAAAAATTGATAATAACAAATCAAAATGAGTTTAATTTATATGTTTTTAAATTTAATTTATAACAATATTCTATAAGATATTTCTATGTACACAGACAACAAATCAAATTTAGACTATGTTTATGAGTTCGATCCGTAGGCCTGTGAAAAGAAAAAAACTGTATATAAGAGGATCTAATTTCCTATCTCGCAATGCATATGATATTTTAGTCTTAATTTTTAAAAGAGAAAAAAAATAATATAATAGAAAATCAAATTAATTTTGAACTAAAATATATTTTAAATTACAGTGAAAATATATATTTTAAAGAAAAAAAAAGATAATATAATAGTATAAAATCATCTCAATTTCAAACAGTGGAGTCAAATCCGTCATAGCTATTTTAACTAACCCTTGTAATGCTCACATAAATTTCCGGTGTTATGATAAGCATTATTAGTCATTAGAAGCCGTTTCCAATAAATGAAACAAAGACATAGTACATCATTTATGGGTCTAAAGAGTCTATCCCGGCTCACTCTACTTTCAAAATTAAATAATTTTATATATAGTATTAAATTTCTATAAAATATATTATAAGAAATTAAATATAATCTAGTATAAAAAATAATTCTTTTACATTACTATTGTATTAACTATCTATTTATTCTTGGTGTTATGAAAAAAAATATTAGTAGGTGATTTATTTAAGTTGTAAATTATTTTATATAAGTTCATTTATTTAACTCTCTCTTTTAGGATTCGTATATATGAGAATAAAGAGTAAAAAAAATAAGCTTATATATATGTTGTCATATAAGCATGTGCTTTCATATATATGACTCTTATGAGAAGTGAGAATACATGCTTATATGAGAACAAGATCATGGTTAACATGGGAAAAGTAAGTAGGTCGGGAAAATATTTTTGAAAAAAGTTATTTTAACTTTTGAATTAAAGGCTCAAATTTTTTTTCTTTTTCCTTTTTTTTTTTCTCTGTCCCGATTTACTTTTTTTTTCCTTTTATGTCTCTCCTTCTCCCCTTTGTGCTTCTACGCAAGGATTGTAGTCGCGATGGTAGTGCTGTGAACATTGGTTGCCCCATGTCAAACCTGGAATTGGATTGAGTCGACGCTTTCGACACGAGTGAGCATATGTTCTTGATGACTTGAATGCATTATCGTAAGATTTTGTTGAATCTGAGCTCGAAAACTAAACCAACTTGAATAAGAATGATCATGCATAAACTAAAGTCTTTTTTCTTGCTTTCTTCATTAGATCTCACTGAATCCAAAAGCTTGAAAATTGAAAATGATGTTTGCATAAATAAAGAGTCTTTGGATGATTTACGGCTTTTATTTTTGTAAAGGATCACAAAGACTACCTCTTGAAAGTCTTGATTTTATGGTTTCATAATTTTTTTTTTATCGGGTTAGTTCTCCCACCACTGTAAGAGTAAAAAACAAAGCCAAAAGCTAGAACTTTGCAAAATATTGGGCAAATAACCAGAGAAAATGATGGAAGCTACATACCCATGGTAGGGGAAATAAGGGGTAATTTGGGAAAGGACGAGAAAAAATAAAAGGAAAAAAATAAATCTAAGCCTTTAATTTAGAAGTAAAATAAAATCTGGCAGTCCAAATACACTTTCCCATTATGGGATATATACCTTTCCCATGCTAGCCGTCGCTATGTTCCCTTTTTTCTATTCCTCACGTCAAAAACTCTTTTCTTTAATTATCAAGTCACATGCATATAGCAGTTTAACACTCTTTTGAACACCATCTTATTGGAAATCACAATAATTAACGAGTTGTACATCTTATTTAATGACCTCTCATATATATATATATATATATATATATATATATATTACCTCTTATCTTAAATTTAAATAACAAAAGTTTTTTATTTTTTTATTTCAAATATAAGTAAATCTCAAAGTGGTATTGAGGAAGTAGTCGTAGATCTCATAGCAGATCCTAGGCGAAAAAGAGGTAATGAGGGGAGTAGAAGGTTGAAAGACTCAACAATGAAGGAGCGTGTCAAAGGAGGGGTGGAACACCAGACCGGAAAGGAACCAATGCCAGGGCCCGGGGCCTGATGGGCTTAACCCGAGGTTTTATAAAAGGTTATGGCACTTGTGTGGCAAGGATATTATGTGTACAATGTCTACAATAAGAGTCTTTTTCCCTATGCTGTTAATGGGACGCATGTGGCCCTTACCCCGAAATGTGAGATTTTGAAAGGTATGAAGGACTTGTGCCCCATTTCTTTATGTAATATGCTTTATAAGATTCTTTCTAAATTTTTGACTAATCGCTTGAAAAAGGATAATGGAAAGTGTATTTCTGCAGATCAATCAACTTTCATCCATGGGCATTCTATCTTGGACAATGCTCTCATTGCTAATGAGATTCTCCATCATATGAAGTGTAAGGTCAAGGGTAAAATGGGGGAGGTTACAAGTTGCGCTGAAGATGGATATCAACAAAGCGTATGACCAAGTCGATGGGAATTATTTAAAAAACGTCATGGCCAAAATGAGATTTAGTGCGACTTGGGTTAAGTGGATTTTAATTTGCATCCAATCTGTCTACTCTGTTATTATCAATGAAAGCTTGGTTGGTCCTATTATCCAGGGGAAAGGTCTCAGACTAGGAGATCCCCTCTCTCATTTTTTGTTCATCCTTTGTTCTGAAGGGATTTAAGCTCTTATTAAGAAGTTGGAGGGGCAAGGACATACTTATGGCATTAAAATCTATAGGGGTGCACCTATCATCTCTTACTTACTCTTTGCTGACGACTGTTTCATTTATTTTAGAGTAGCTTTGGTAGAATGTGACCATATTCTGAATGCGTTGAATGATTATGCTAAAGCTTCTGACCAAGTCATCAATCTGCAGAATTCGAAAGTGTTCTTTAGCAGAAATGTTGACCAAATTCTGAAACAAAACATCTTATCCAAGCTTGGTGTTAAAGAAGGGCTTCTAATGGGCGTTATTTGGGGGTCCCCTTTATTATTGGGCGAAACAAGAAGTCAAATTCCAAGTTTGTTAAGGATAGGCTCTAGAACAAGCTTAACACTTGGAAGGGTAGATATTTAAAACTTTTATACAAACTAAAAACATGTTTATTGTCTGATCTAGATAAACCTAAAATCACTTAGAAAGGTTTTGATTCGAACTTTATCTGATGATGGGAAAAATAATTTTTTTTGCAAAATAAAATGAGATATAAGATCTAAAAATAAATTTAAAACCCTTTGTTGGTTCAAACAACAAGAAAGCACATAAAGAATTATAATGATCTGTCTTAAACCTAGACTACATCCAGTTCTTGACAACCATCAAGTTTCCAATAACTTATCAAAATTACAAGTATTGTTCATTGTCACTTCTGGCTCTTATACTTGCAAGCACTGTCCTAAGCTTGACTTAAACCCAATATTCTTTGTCCTACCAAGTCAATGCGGGATCTAAACAAATCAACAAGATTTGTTGGAAGATTGCACACTGACTAAACATGTGATCATCTTACAGACGAATATATCACTCAACACTTTTAGTCTTTTCTCTCAAGGTATACATGATGTTTTGAAAGCTTAGTATCTTTATAAGAATTTACATAAAACTTTACAAGAAAGAATGAAAGAATAATTCGCATAGATAATTCATGTATTGTTTCTTCAAAGCTTCTTCTATATATAACCTTCATCTCCAAGTATCTGTTATCTCATAACGGTTGGATTCTTCACTTTGTTCTTTGTCCCTTCTTCATGCAATGTCCATCCTGATAGGTTAGAGCGCCTTGTACTTCAACAAGGAAGTCACTTCTTTCATCATAACAGTTCTACAACAACAAAGCACTCTTTTCGATGAGGACCAACATTTTCCATAATGTGTACTTCATTTATTCTTCATAGGGCTTTGACATATCCTAGGAGAATGTTTTTTGCAAGAAAGAATCTTAGACACAGAGTATTAAATGAAGGTAAAAGTTGAAGACATATGTATGATATATATATATATATATATATATATATATATATATATATATATATATATATATATATATATATAATGACAACTTAAGTGCAATGTCTGTCTTATCAGATGTAACATAAGAAAATATATAAGCATCATGCATCATAATACTTTGAGATAAATTCGTTTAATCAAAAAATTTTCATTTTATTCATTAGAAGTATATTACATGAAGAATAGATGAACAATAATAGAATAAGAGTTTAAAGATTTCAGAAAATCTCCCCTTCAGATAATGTGCTCCCTCGTAGCTTATGCATCTTCTACTATGGTTGCATTCTTCTTCTTTTTACTTCTTCTCCCCTTTTTGTTTGTTAGCTTCTTCTTCCTCTTCAACATTGCAAAAGAACTCATCCCCAGATTCATCACCAAATGAACTATCTAAGAAAGCATCAACATACTTCTTAAAAATGTGCTTTCCAAGGATCTTTCATCTTTTGTCTTCTCTTTCAGCATGAGCCCTATCCTGAAGAGCTTCAGCAAGTGCCTCCTTTTTTCTGAGTAGAGTTGTCTCAAGAAATTATGACATACTCTTGGGATAGAGGAGGGTCATTGTAGACTTGCATGGCTATATCAGCAGTAGCAACAAGGCCCTCATCATCAAAATTCACCTCTTCAATGATGGATTGTACTTGATGAATGAAGGTGAATGTGGAGTTTGGAAGTTCAACAGTGAATGAGAAATTTCGCTAGGAAACAATAACAAAGTCTCTTAAATTTAAAGACGTGATTGGATGGTGAATCGACCACGAAGGGATTGTGACTGATAGTTTAATAGCAATGACTTGTCTTGTGATGAACTCCATTTGATGGTGGCTTCTTTTCAGGCTCCAGACCAGAGTAGTGAGCTCCCATTCTGTAATACCTTTGCAAGCTAGCCCATCCCTCCTTGTGAGTTCCTTTTTTTGATTTAGTGCAAGTACTTTATGTCTGAAGAGTCTGCCTAGTCTTGCTTTGACATAGCATGTGGGGGGGGGGGGGGTCTTCATCATCTTAAAGCTTCTTCTCCTTCCCTTTGTAGCAGTCTTCCTTAGGGATCAATCTTGGCTTGTCCTCTACTAATTGGAACTTGGTTCCACAGTCTGCAAGACATAGAAACTGAGAGCCTAACATAAAAGGTAGATGCACGTTCAATCTTTAACACCCTGATATATATATATATATATATATATATATATATATATATATATTATTAGTAATTATATTTGATGTTTGATTATTTTGTTGTGTTATTTGACTATATGATAGATTTGAATGAGTTGAAAGTATGAAATTTTTTATTTTACCAAAACCTAGTTCAATGAAATCGCGATACCAGATTCGTTAACCGTTGGATCGTCTTCAACTTTTGTCTGGATATCCCTAAGATACGTTTCTGCAGTATGACCGTTGGGATATTGAAAATAATAACATTTGGTCTCCCACTAAGCGAAAAAGGCGTGCTAAGCGCAATTCCAACCTAGGGGAATTACGCTGAGCGGCCCAAAGTTGCGCTAAGCCCAATTCCAATTGAGAAGAAGTGCACTGAGCGCCCAGAGGGTCCACTAAGAGAGCCCTAGTGCAGAGGGGGCTGCGCTAAGCCTAAATCCTTGCGCTAAGCGCAAGAAGTGGACTTGATGATTAGAGAGATGGATCTCCTATAACAGTTTAGAGACCTTAGCCTTGCATGTGAGGTTACTCCTAATAGTGTGAGATTAGGAACTTTGAGGATTACCGGTGAGTTACTAGGAGATATCAGGGAAGGCTAGAAGGCTGATCCTTTTCTGAGGACCCAGTTAGAAGCTATAGAGTCAGGAAGAGATAGTAGTTTCAAGGTTGGATCAGAAGGAGTCTTGAGACTTCAAGATAGGATTTGTGTTCCCAATGTTCCTGAACTTAGGAAGATGAACCTAGAGGAAGGACATAGGAGTAACTTGAGCATACATCCTGGTGCTACCAAGATGTATCAGGATTTGAAGATGATGTTTTGGTGGGCCAACATGAAGAGAGAGGTTAGTGAGTTTGTGTATGCATGTTTAGTCTGTCAGAAGGCTAATATAGAACACCAGAGACCTTCCGGGAAGTTACAACGCTTAGAGATACCCTAGTGGAAGTGAGACAATATTTCCATGGATTTTGTCGTAGGACTACCTAGAACCCCCAAAGGTTTTGATTCTATCTGGTTTATTGTTGACAGGCTGACCAAGTCTGCTCACTTTATTCACATTAATATCATATTTTCCTTGGAAAAGTTCACCTCCCTATATATTAGTGAGATTGTTAGATTACATGGTGTGCCATCTAGCATAGTGTAGAAGCAAGCTTCATGATGAATCAAGATTGATTCAAAGAAGTTTTGATGATAACAAAGGTGATGACAAAAAGCTCAAAAGTCAAGAACACTTCATGATAACAAAGATGATGATCTCAAGAATCAAAGAATGAGTTCAAGATTGAATCAAGGATACTTCAAGGTTCAAGAGGAAATTTGATTTCAAGAATCAAGAATCAAGTTTCAAGATTCAAGCTTCCAAGAATCAAGATCAAGATTCAAGACTCAAGATTCAAGAATCAAGAAAAGACTTAATCAAGATAAGTATTAAAAAGTTGTTTCCAAAACTTAGTAGCACATGAATTTTTCTCAAAACCTTTTACCAAAGAGTTTTTACTCTCTGGTAATCGATTACCAGTAGCAAAATGGTTTTCAGAAAGCTTTTAACTGAATTTACAACTTTCCAATTGATTTCAAAATGTTGTAATCGATTACAATGATTTGGTAATCGATTACCAGTGTGTTTGAACGTTGAAATTCAAATTCAAATGTGAAGAGTCACATCCTTTCACAAAAAAGCTTTGTGTAATCAATTACACTGATTTGGTAATCGATTACCAGTGATAGTTTCTGAACATATCAAAAGATGTAACTCTTCAAATAGTTTTTGACTTTTTCAAATTGGTTTTAAGTTTTTTCTAAAGGTCATAACTCTTCTAATGGTTCTCTTGACCAGACATGAAGAGTCTATAAAAGCAAGGCTTTGTTTTGCACAACAACTATCTTTTCAATTCATTCTTTAAACAACAAACTTCTGCCAATTGATTTCTGTTCCTTTTGCCAAAAGCCTTCCAAAGTTTTCTAGTTTTCCAAACCTTGAAAACTTGTGCTATTCATCTTTTTCATTCCCTTCTCCCTTTGCCAAAAAGAATTCGCCAAGGACTAACCGCCTGAATTCTTTTTGTGTCTCTCTTCTCCCTTTTCCAAAAGAACAAATGACTAACCGCCTGAATTCTTTTGTGTCTCCCTTCTCTCTTGTCAAAGAATTCAAAACGACACAATCTGAGAATTCTTTTCATTCTTCCCTTTCCCATATACAAAAGATTTCAAAGGAATAACCGCCTGAGAATTCTTTTGTATCCCCATTCACAAAGTTTCAAAGGTTTAACCGCCTGAGAACTTTGTCTTAACACATTTGTGGTACAAGTAGAGGGTACATCTACTTGAGTTTGACTGAGAACAAGAGAGGGTATATCTCTTGTGGATTAGTTCTAGTGGAGGGTACATCCACTAAGTTGTTCAAAGAGAACAAGGGAGGGTACATCCCATGTGGATCTTTGCTTGTAAAAGGATTTTTACAAGGTTGGAAAAGAAATCTCAAGGACCGCAGGTCGCTTGGGGATTGAATGTAGGCATGGGTTGTTGTCGAACCAATATAAAAACTCTTGTGTGTTTGTCTCCTTCTTCCCTACTCTTTTAATTTCCACTGTGTATTTTAATTCCCGCTTTTACTTTTGGTTAAGTTTCTTTTCTACTCTTTATTTACTTAACAACATAGTAAAATCCTTAGAAGAGTAAATTTTTAATTAGTAAAGGTTTAGGAATAATTAATTCAACTCCGCCTTCTTAATTATTCTGAGGCCACTTGATCCAACACATAGTGTCTGATAGAGATCCTAAGTTTACCTCTAGATTTTGGGAGAGCCTGAACAAAGCATTGGGGACCAAGCTTAGACTAAGTTCAGCCTACCATCCTCAAACTGATGGCCAAACTGAACGGACCATACAGTCGTTGGAGGACCTTTTGAGGGCATGTGTCTTAGAGCAAAAGGGAAGTCAGGAGAGTTTTCTGCCATTGATAGAGTTCACTTACAACAACAATTTTCACTCTACCATTGGCATGGCTCCCTATGAAGCTTTGTACGGTAGAAGGTGTAGGACACCTCTATGTTGGCTAGAGCCTGGAGAAAACCTCACCTTAGGACCCGAAGTGGTACAGCAAACCACCGAGAAGGTGAAGTTGATCCAAGAAAGGATGAAGACTACTCAAAGTAGACAAAAAAGTTATCAGGATAAGAGGAGGAAAGACCTGGAATTTGAGGTTGGTGATCATGTATTCTTGAGAGTCACTCCTTGGACTGGGGTTGGTCGAGCATTGAAATCCCGAAAACTCACACCTTGCTTTATCAGTCCTTTCCAAATTCTTAAAAGAGTCGGTCCTGTGGCATACCAAATTGCATTACCCCCATCACTTTCTAATCTTCACAATGTCTTTCATGTGTTTCAACTCCGTAAGTATATCCATGATCCATCTCATGTGGTCGAATTGGATGAGGTACAAGTAAAAGAGAACTTGACATATGAAACATTGCCTTTGAGGATCGAGGATAGAAGAACAAAACACCTAAGAGGGAAAGAGATTTTGTTGGTCAAGGTGATCTGGGGAGGTGCATCAGGAGAAGATGTCACATGGGAATTAGAAAGTCAGATGCGAGAAGCTCATCCATCCTTGTTTGAGTAAGGTAAATTTCAGGGACGAAATTTCTAAAAGGGTGGGAGAGTTGTAACACCCTGATTATATATATATATATATATATATATATATATATATATATATATATATATATATATATATATATATTAGTAATTATATTGGATGTTTGATTATTTTGTAGTGTTATTTGACTATATGATAGACTTGAATGAGTTAAAAGTATGAAATTTTAGATTTTACCAAAACCTAGTTCAATGAAATCGCGATACCGGATTTGTCAACCGTTGGATCATTTTCAAATTTTGTCTGGATATCCCTAAGATATGTTTCTAGAGGCTGACCGTTGGGATCTTGAAACTAATAACTTTTGGTCTCCCTCTAAGCGAAGCACTAAGCATAATTCCAACCGAGGGGAATTGCACTAAGCGGCCCAAAGCTGCGCTAAGCCCAATTCCAACCGAGAGGAAGTGCGTTGAGCGCCTAGAGGGTGCGCTAAGAGAGCCCTAGTGCAAAGGGGGCTGCGCTAAGCCTAAATCCTTGCGCTAAGCACAAGAAGTGGACTTCAGCTTAGCGAGACAGGCCCGCTAAGCGAAAGTTGTAGGTTATAAATACGTCCTTAGCGTGAAAAACACGATTTTCACTCTCCTCTTCCCCCAAAAATGTCTCTCAAACCCTAAAACCTTATTTTCCACCACCCAAGACCACCGGTGGCCGCCGTGAGCCACCGTTGCTTTCCATTGGACCCCCACACCAAGAGGAACACTTTAATCGGAGTGGAATCCTCAGACTCCTCCTCGAAGATTCGATGGATAAAATCTCTCAATCCTCTATTTCAAAGTTTCTCTGAGGTAATCTTGACTTCTAAGCCTTCTCCTAGCTAGTTTGAGTTCCTCTTAGTGTCTCTTATGTGTTGGGTACTATAATAGGGTGTTTTTACACTTCCTTTGGAAAACCCTAGAGAATGATACATTGTAAAAGTTATCTTTTTATAACCTTGAGGTTGTTTTTGCGGCATTCACTGAACCCCGGTCGCATTGGTGTGATCGGAATTTCAAAAAGATGTTTCTTTTCTATAGAACCCGAAATACCCCTCAGCCCTTTATGTTTTGACACGGGTATTTGACCTTGAATGTTACCTTTGACCTTGTCTTTGAAATCCATACAAAATTCCTTTCGTTTTGGCGTAATAGAGACTTGCGTTGGACCGACAAGCGCGAACGAGAGAGAGACCACTAAGTGACGCAAAGAAGAACTGACGGAGAGCTCATGATATAGGAGGGGAGTTATTATAAAATTTACCATTTTGACACCATAGTTAGGGTTACGGAACCTAGCTATGAGAATATCTGCTTGTCCCTGTTGCATGCTGATTTTCTTTCAAGAAAAACTATGTTTTTAACGAATGGGATGCGATATATCTATTGTTGATGAATAACATTATTGTTTATTAAACTTGTGTTGTTTGAAGACCTGGGAGTGTGAACCTCAGGCATGGAAAATATATTTATATGCGGAATGCGACTCATTGTTGATGTTGCTATTGGTGACTTTAATTGATATGTGGTGATGTTGATATTTATGATGATATTGATTTGAGATGACGTTGTTAATGGTGATCATGTCAACATGAATTGATGTTATTATTGATGGTTATGTCAATATGGAATGAGGTTGTTGTGGTTATTGGTGATGTCATTGAAATGAAATGTTGATGATGTTGGAAATGCATTGACAAGTGCATGTTGTGTATGTTCGTGGGGGGCGGAGTGCGCTGACCTTGTCAGATGGCCCATTCATGGGGGACAAACGTGGTTAAAGAATCTAAGCATTCGTTGTGGGGATGCTTAGGCTCTTTAATTGGTCCTTGGTCTTTGGCACTTTCTTTTGGCCACGTTCATTCGTCGTATGTAGTGTATGTTCATGGGGGGTGCATTGAACTTGTCGGATGTCCCTTGTGTGGGAAACTAAAGTGGTTAAAGAATCTAAGCAACTCTGAGGGGATGCTTAGGCGCTTTAATTGGTTCATGGTCTTTGGCACTTTCTTTTGGCCATGTTCATAGCTCACACGACACATGAAATAAAATAACTGTGGAAGAGTGTACTTTGTACTGAGGGGGCTTGTCACCTGGTAGGGAACTCCTTTGGGCCCCAAGCTGATCACCTTTGGGGGGGGCAATTACATGCACAACCGAGTGGTCTCAACGAACTCTGCATGGTTTCCTAAGTGAGAGTTTCATGTGGACATGCTTAGGCTACTTCCTGGGATTTGGTTGTTGGTACGTACCACATTGCATCTAAGAGTTGAGTCAGGTGCATGCATCATTCTGTGCAGTCTTGATTGGATCCATGGATGGATGATGAGTAATTGTTGAATATGGATGATGAGTAATTGTTGGATGTGAGTGTTGAATAATGAATGTTGTGTAAGCTCATAATGTTTGCTTATGTTTTCTTGCTAATTGTGACTATTTGGATTTAACATTGGTTCTTTTTATAATGAACTCAACCTTGCAATTTTGTATCGTGTGGTTGATACCTGTGATGATCGTAAACCTTGTTCGTGGGAGCAGAATGACAGATGTATGGTGTAGGGATGAGATTCTGTAAAGGAGCCGCCAAGCCGACATGATGACATTGGGATTATTTTGGGGAGAGAGTTGTGTTTTGTTAATCAATTCCTCCATAGTGGTTCGTGATTTCTTTTGTTGGATTAAGGATGTAAATCACAGATTTAATTATATCTACAAATTGGTTTAATCTTCATTATGTGTATGATGTGTACTGAACCACTATATTAATATTCATGTATTCGGTTAAACATTGGTGTGTGTTTGGGGACATATATATATATGTGTGTGTGTGTGTGTGTGTGTGTGTGTGTGTGTGTGTGTGTGTGTGTGTGTGTGTGTGTGTGTGTGTGTGTGTGTGTGTGTGTGTGTGTGTGTGTGTGTGTGTGTGTGTGTGTGTGTGTGTGTGTGTGTGTGTGTGTGTGTGTTTGTGTGTGTGTGTGTATACAATTGTGAAATTCAAATTTAGATCCATGGTGTGCCATCTTGCATAGATTTCTACAGGCGGACCGTTGGGATCCTGAAAGTAATAACTTTTGGTCTCCCACTCAGTGAAAAAGGCGCGCTAAGCACAATTCCAACCGAGGGGAATTGCGCTAAGCGGCCTAAAGCTTCGCTAAGCCCAATTCCAACCGAGAGGAAGTGCGCTGAGCACCCAGAGGGTGCGCTAAGCGAGCCCTAGTGCAGAGGGGGCTGCGCTAAGCCTAAATCCTTGCGCTAAGCGCAAGAAATGGACTTTGGCTTAGCGAGACAGGCCCGCTAAGCAAAAGTTGTAGGTTATAAATACATCCTTAGCGTGAAAAACACGATTTTCACTCTCCTCTTCCCCCAAGAACGTCTCCCAAACCCTAAAACCTTATTTTCCACCACCCAAGACCATCGGTGGCCGCCGTTGCTTACCATTGGACCCCCACACCAAGAGGAACACTTTTATCGGAGTGGAATCCTCAAAATCCTCCTGGAAGATTCGATGGAGAAAACCCCTCAATCCTCCATTTCAAAGTTTCTTTGAGGTAATCTTGACTTCTAAGCCTTCTCCTAGCTAGTTTGAGTTCCTCTTAGTGTCTCTTATGTGTTGGGTACTATAATAGGGTGTTTTTACACTTCCTTTGAAACACCCTAGAGAATGAGACATTGTAAAAGTTATCTTTTTATAAACTTGAGGTTGTTTTTGCGGCATTCACTGAACCCCGATCGCATTGGCATGATCGGAATTTCATAAAGATGTTTCTTTTTTGTAGAACCCGAAATACCCCTCGACCCTTTATGTTTTGACACGGGTATTTGACCTCGAATGTTACCTTTGACCTTGTCTTTGTAATCCATACTAAATTCCTTTCGTTTTGGCATAATAGAGACTTGCGTTGGACCGACAAGCGCGAACAAGAGAGACCTCTAAGTGTCGCAAAGAAGAACTGACGGAGAGCTCATGATAGGTGAGGGGAGTTATTATAAAATTTACCGTTTTGACACCATAGTTAGGGTTACGGAACCTAGCTATGAGAATATCTGTCTGTCCCTATTGCATGCTGATTTTCTTTCAAGAAAAACTATGTTTTTAACGAATGGGATGCGGTATATTTATTGTTGATGAATAACATTATTGTTAATTCAACTTGTGTTGTTTGAAGACCTGGGGAGTGTGAGCCTCACGCATGGAAAATATATTTATATGTGGAATGCGACTCATTGTTGATGCTGCTATAGGTGACTTTAATTGATATGTGGTGATGTTGATATTTATGATGATATTGATTTGAGATGACGTTGTTAATGGTGATCATGTCAACATGAATTGATGTTATTATTGATGGTTATGTCAATATGGAATGAAGTTGTTGTGGTTATTGATGATGTCATTGAAATGAAATGTTGATGATGTTGGAAATGCATTAACAAGTGCATGTTGTGTATGTTCGTGGGGGGTGGAGTGCGCTGACCTTGTCGGATGGCCCATTCGTGGGGGACAAGCATGGTTAAAGAATCTAAGCATTCGTTGCGGGGATGCTTAGGCGCTTTAATTGGTCCATGGTCTTTGGCACTTGCTTTTGGCCACGTTCATACGTCATATGTAGTGTATGTTCATGGGGGGTGCATTGACCTTGTCGGACGTCCCTTGTGTGGGAAGCTAAAGTGGTTAAAGAATCTAAGCAGTTCTGAGGGGATGCTTAGGAACTTTAATTGGTTCGTGGTCTTTGGCACTTGCTTTTGGCCATGTTCATAGCTCACACGGCACAGGAAATAGAATAACTGTGGCAGAGTGTATTTTATACTGAGGGGGCTTGTCACCTGGTAGAGAACTCCTTTGGGCCCCAAGCTGATCACCTTTGGGGGGGGGGGGGCAATTACATGCACAACCGAGTGGTCTCAATGAACTCTGCATGGTTTCCTAAGTGAGAGTGTCATGTGGACACGCTTAGGCTATTTCCTGGGATTTGGTTGTTGGTACGTACCACATTGCATCTAAGAGTTGAGTCAGGTGCATGCATCATTCTGTGCAGTCTTGATTGGATCCATGGATGGATGATGAGTAATTGTTGAATATGGATGATGAGTAATTGTTGGATGTGAGTGTTGAATAATGAATGTTGTGTAAGCTCATGATGTTTGCTTATGTTTTCTTGCTAATTGTGATTATTTGGATTTAACATTGGTTCTTTTTATAATGAACTCAACCTTGCAATTTTGTATCGTGTGGTTGATACCTGTGATGATCGCAAACCTTGTTCGTGGGAGCAGAATGACAGCTGTAGGGTGTAGGGATGAGATTCTGTAGAGGAGCCGCCAAGCCGACATGATGACGTTGGGATTATTTTGGGGAGGGAGTTGTGTTTTGTTAATCAATTCCTCTATAGTGGTTCGTGATTTCTTTTGTTGGATTAAGGATATAAATCACATATTTAATTATATCTACGAATTGGTTTAATCTTCATTATGTGTATGATGTGTACTGAATCACTATATTAATATTCATGTATTCGGTTAAACATTGGTGTGTGTTTGGGGATGGGGACATATATATATATATATATATATATATATATATATATATATATATATATATATATATATATATATATATATATATATATATATATATATATATATATATATATATATATATATATATATAGATATATATATATATATCTACATATACATATATCAATCTCTGTATACATCTAAAAAAATATAGCCTTGCCTTGCTTTGTTCTCATTGTTGCTTTCGGAGAGTGAAGGAGTGTGGGCCATAACTAGAGATCTCCCTATATGACAAGGTCAGACTCATCTCAAGACCTCTCTAGAAGATGTCTTCTGCGTACACGGATTCCCGATACATAGATAAATACCTGGCAAGAACTACATTAAAGAATGCACAAACGCATTTAAGACCATCTAGTACGTGTATGTAGATATGAATGGAGAGAGACATATCTCACAGGCAGTCTCTCTTCTTCTATCTATCGAAGCTCCTGACATAACCCTTCTGTCAGATGGTCTTTGTTCCAAGATAAAGTTGTTGAGGTTTGGAGAAAAGAGATCCCTTAAGGGAAATTGCCTTATATGACTTGCTCTTTCAAAGTGATTGGACAGAGCATGGACCTATTCTTCCTACAAGGTCTCAGAAGATGGATAAGAAAAGGGATCAATCCCTGGCACACCTTCCTTCCATAGTTTAACCAGATTTAACTTCTAAAGCTCAATCTTTTACATCTGTGGGTCCAAGCATTGGGTTCCAATATCCATCTTCTCTCTCCATGCTTGGTTGCTAGTTTTCCCTTCAGATAGTTTATATCCCCTAAAGCCATGGTAAATCTAATGTTTCCGTCTAAAACAAGCACTGGCTCAGGTTCAATGTGAGGTTGAGATCTGAAGGGCAACAACCTATCAATCGAGTCTTCGTCTGGTCTGCTCAGACATTGATGATGTTTGTTGAAAATATCAGTTAAGAGTTAAGGTGTAGCAACATTGTCAACCCTCTTCTTGATTGCCAATCTAAATTTCATAACATCAAAAGGAACAAACTCAGTAGCTCCATAGATGCTTTCAAGTCTTAAGATGTCTGCTTTTGCATAGGTTGAGCAAGCAGAGCATCAACAACAACTTCATCTTCAACTGTGATTGGATGAGGGTGCAAGGGTGCAATCCCAGGGTCTGTTTCAACAACAACATTAGACATTTGCAATGAAACTTTAATAACACACTAAAGCATTGCAACATCCGAAACATCTCTTTCTTCTTCAGTTATTGCCTCAGAATCTAGGTAAAGAGCATTCCATAAGGAATAAGGTTTTTCTTCACCTTGGGGTTGAACCTATCCTTAAAGGCCTACATCCAATAGAAGAAGATGATCTCAAGTAGATTCACTTTCTCACCTACCATGATTTTGTAGATGCAGGTACGATATTTGTTGGTGACATAGTCCCTTGAGCCTACCCTAGGAGTGACTATGTTGAACAACACACTGTGGACCATTTTACATATGTAAGTCAAGTTTGCTATCCTCAAGAAGGTCTTAAGAGCCTTCTTGTCAACTTCGTATGGGCAAGGCTTTCCAAAGAGTAGCTTATCCATAATCTCCTGGGTTATCTCTTTCTCCCAGTCTTTGCTTATGGTCAGACCATCCAGAGCACATTCACAAGCAGCAGTAATGGTGGTTGAAGAGATCACTATTGGAGTCCCAGTAACAAATCCCTTGATGATGACTTTATCTTACTTTGTAATTCCCTAGAAAAAGACATAGGGACCATAATGTTAGGTATTGAACTTCTCCAAAAAAGATATCCATCCAACCCTGTCAAAGAGTCCCTTCATGTCAAAGCCTTTCTCTTTCAAGCTTTGGAAGTTTATCCACTTCCCAGGGATAAACTAGTCCTTAGGGAAAGCTCGAGTAGCATCCAACATTGTTGATGGTGGGGATGCCAGCAGACTCGTTCTTCTTTAGAGGTGCCATTGTTCACACAGAGTTTGTGATAGAAGAAAAAAGATAAAAGTTTTTGAAGTTTTTAAGTTCTCAAACGATGATTTTGCACAAGCACAAATACTCCTGAGAGTTCAAAAATTTCAAGAACTTCTCTAAGTGCTTGTGTTTGCCTTTTATAGTTTTTCAAAGAAAAGATGATAGAGAGTTTGATGTAATTGCCCAAATCTCATTAAATATATTTTGAAAACTGTTTTTCAATCATGGCAATAATTGAGGTGCACGTTTCTCAATAAAAACTAAAACATTTTTGTCTTTGTGAACATATTTCCTCTTCTACATGTACACTTCAACAAACATTAGTCTTAACAGATTAATGATAAAAAATAATAAGATGATGTTATTGTCTGAAAATAAAATTTCATTAATTTGATAAGCTAGTCATATTTAAATGTTCCCTTATTTAGATGAAACATTCTTCAGACAAAGGCTTAGAGCCCATTAATGATCTGTATCTACAAACTTTATATCAAAAACACTTTTTTTGCACATGGTCACGAATGAAATGATATCTTATCACAATATTCTTAGCCTTTGAATGTTGTATAGGATTTTTAGATAGGTTGATTGCCTTAACATTGTCTTAATATACCGGAATATTGTTTTTAATACTAGAGTAATCTTCCAACTAATATTTTACCCATAACAGTTGTGAACAACAACTTGCATCAGACACATATTCAGCTTCAGTTGTAGATAGAACAATGGAATTTTGTTTCTTGCTTGCCCAAGATATCAGACAAGGTCCAATATAGTGACATCCTCCACTTGTGTTTTTCCCTTCTACTCTGTCTCTTGCATAGTTTGCATCACAGTAACCTACTAACCTGGAATCTTGATTTTTCTTATAAAAAAAATATTGGTTAGTGGTACCTACTAGATATGGTAAGATCCTTTTTAAAACCTCGAGATGTGATTCTCGAGGATCAAACTAGAATCTAGCACACAGACATACACTATGCATAATATTAGGTCTAATTGAGGTCAGATAAAAAAGAGATCTAATCATACCTCTATAGATCGTCTTATCTACTGGTTTACTTGATTTGTCTTTGCTTAGAGGATTGGAAGCATGCATTGGAGTTTTCATGGGCTTATCATCTTCTAATTTAAACTTATTCAAAAGTTCCTTAGTGTATTTCTGTTGGTGGATGTAAATACCTTTTATGTCTTGCTTGATCTAAATCCCTAGAAAGAACTTAAGTTATCCCATCACGGTCATTTCAAGCTCACTTTTCATAAGATCAAAGAAGTCCTTACATAGAGATTCATTAGTAGCTTCAAAGATAATATCATCAACATATATTTGAACTATAATGAATTCCTTGCCAACTTCTCTTCTAAAGAGAGTTGTATCTACTTTGCCTCTCATAAAGCCATTTTCTAAAAGAAAAAAGCTTAGTCTATCATACCAAGCATGAGGTGCCTATTTTAGACCATACATAGCCTTTTGAAGTTTGAAAATATGGTCTGGAAATGTATGGTCTTCAAAGCCATGAGGTTGTCTAGCATACACTTCCTCTTCAATAAAGCTTTTTCAAAAAGCACTTTTAACATCCATTTGAAAAAGCTTTTTGTTTTTATGAGTAGCAAAGGTAAACATGATTCTTATAGCTTCAAGTCTAGCAATAAAAGTAGAGGTTTCAATGAAATCAATACCTTCTTGTTGGTTATAGCCTTAAGCTACTAACCTAACTTTGTTTCTTACCACCTTTCCTTGTTCATCAGTTTGTTCTTGAAAACCTATCTTGTTCCAATAATGCTTTTGTTTTTAGGTTTGGAAACAAGAGTCCAGACGTTGTTCCTCGTAAACTGGTGAAGCTCTTCTTCCATGGCAATAATCTGGTCATCATTTGTCAAAGCTTATTCTGTGGTCTTGGGTTCTATTTCAGACACAAGAGTACATGAAGCAAGATCTTTGAATGATGATCTAGTGTTGACTCCTTCAGTCTTATCTCCAATTATATGATCTTGTGGATGATGGTGGACAAACTTTCAGTTGTTCATCTATGGTTTATGATCTGAGGATTCTTCAATCTGAGGAAGGATTTCTTCAAATTGTATAATCTCTTTTTCTTTAGGTGATACAAACAATCCTATTTGCATATCTATAAAATCATCCTCTAGATCTTATAACTTCTTATCAAACGTTAGTCCATCATTGAATTTATCATGGATGGATTATTCTACAACTAAAGTTTTAGTATTAAAAACTCTATAAGATTTACACGTATAAAAAAAAGCAAGGAAAAATCCCTTTATCCACTTTAGAATCAAACTTAGCAAATTGATCTTTATTGTTCAAGATAAAACACTCATATCCAAATGGAAGAAAGTATGAAATATTAGGTCTTCTTCTTTTCCATAATTCATAAAGAGTCCTTTTTATCAATGGTCTTATCAATATTCTGTTCTGAACATAGCATGTTGTATTAACCACTTCTACCCAAAAGTGTTTAGGAAATGAATTCTCACAGAGCATGGTTCTAGCCATCTCTTGCAGAGTTCTATTTTTCCTTTCAACTACATCATTTTGTCGAGGTGTTCTCGTGAAGAGAAGTTGTGAAAAATACCAATCTTTTCACAGAATGATCTGATCTCAACATTTTCAAACTCAATTTCATGGCTAATAGAAGAGATACAAAAGTCTTTTTCATTTTGAACTCTTTTACAAAATATTTAAAAGACCTTGAAAGACTCATAATTATGAGAAAAAAGTATACCCAAGTTTATCTTGAATAGTCATCAACTATGAAAAATCATATTTCTTTCCTCCCAAACTCAATGTTCAGGTTGGTCCAAATAGATCCGTGTGCAATACCTACAATGGTCTGGAAGTGGAAACAACATCTTTAGATTTAAAAGAAGTTTTGATTTATTTCCCTTGCTGACAAGCTTCACAGAGAAGATGAGTTTTCCAACAGATCTTGGGTAGTCCTTTAACTAAATCATTTTTGGATTGTTTTGAAATATGATTTAAGTTTGCATGCTCTAGTCTTTTACGCCAAAGCCATCTTTCATCTTATGTGGATAGCAAACATGTTACATTTTTTCGACTAAGATATATCAAATCAATCTCATACAGATTGTTGTGTTGTTTGGCAGTAAAGAAAAACTTGTCATCTTCTATCTTGACTATATAGTTGTCTTTGTTGAAGGAAACAATATTACCACTATCACAAAATTGACTTATGCTAAGAAATTTTTACTTCAGACCTTCAACATATAAGACGTTGTCTATGGAGGTTAAAGAGGGAATACCAATTTTACCTATACTAGAGATTTTTCCCTTACTTATGCCTACAAAGGAAACTGTTATTTCTTCATCTGGCTTTAGGTCTAGGAACATAAACCTTTTCCCAGCCATGTGTCCTAAGCATCCACTATCCAGGCAATAGCTTAAACTCGGCCTTTTCCTATGAAGGATACATGCAACAGACACTATTTGAGATTTTGGTACCCATATCTTTTTGGGTCCAACATAGTTAGTACCCTTATCCATATGTTTCTTCTTATGGATGCATCTAACTTGGAATGTACATACTTACCACAAAAGTCACATTTGTCTGAAACAGACTGTGACTTGGAGGATGTTGTTTCCTTTTCAAAACCCAGGCTAGACTTGTCATGCGATGTTGATGGAATTTCAAAATAGTGGTGAGAATCTTTGGAATTTCCAAGAACTTCCCAAATTCATTAGTAGCCCATGCTACTTCTTCCCTTAGTTTTTCAATAGTGGCAGTTTCATTAGTCTTACAAGTCAGGCTCAGACTCTTTTTATAGTTTGGATCTTCTTTTTCATATCTTCATTTGATTTTTTTAATTCAGTGTTTTCAAAATTTGAAGCTTTGAAGTTGTCTTCAAACATTTTACACTGAAGAGAAATCATATGTCAGTTCTTAAGAATATCATCATAAGGCATATCCTCGTCATGGTTTGATGAAGCACAAAAAGAAGCATTAGATTCAGAACAAGTTTTTCCTCGACCTTATTGTCTGTATTTGCCATGAGACAAATGTTGGCTTGTTCATTATCTAAACTGCTACTCTTCTCATTGTCTGAGTCATCCCAAGTGACCATCAAACTTTTCTTCTTGGTGTCCCTAGAATATGTCTTCTTCTTCAACTAGGGACATTCAACCTTTATGTGTCCAGGCTTTCTACACTTAAAGTAGGTGATCTCATTGCTTTCCTCCTTGTTCTTCTTTTTGGAGAATTTTTGAAACTTTCCTGTCTTCTTCATCATCTATTTGAACTTTTTGCACATGAGGGCTACTTCATCATCTGTTTGAACTTTCTGTACATGAGGGCTACTTCATCATCAGTAGATCCATTAGAGTTGTCGAATCCATTAGATTCTTGCATCTGCACTTTCAGAGCTTTAGACAAGCACTTCTTTTCTTCTCTTTTGAAGCTTGTCTCTTAAGACTTGAGGGCAACAAATTCTTCTTTTGTAGATGTTCCCTATTTTGAAGGTGGACTTCATGGACTCTTAAGATGCCCAACAACTTATCCCATGCAAGATTTTTCATATCTCTACTTCTTGGATGGTTGCGATCTTGGGTTCCCATACTTTAGGGAAGCTATCCAACACCTCCAAGTTTATCTGAGCCTTGGAGTACGTCTACCCAAGGGCTTCCAAATTGTTTAGAAGAACTTAAAGTCTTCCAAACATGTCATCCACAGACTCTTCATTCTTCATGAAAAAGCTTTCATAATGTCTGGTCAGAGTTGGGACTTTCTTCATATTGACATCTTTAGTGCCTTCATATTTTATTCTTAATGAGTCTCAGATCTCTTTAGTAGTTCTCAGTCTGCAAGTCTTGTTGTACTCATTTTTTGATAGGGCACATATCAAAGTATACCTGGCTTTTGTGTTGAGCTCCATAATGGTCATATTGTCATTTGTCCATTCAGATTCAGGTATAGGAATAAGAATATCCCTATTGGTGATAATAAGCTAGATTCTATACTTGGTGGACTTGATGTACATCTCTATTTTGTCCTTCCAGTAAGGGTAGTCTTCTCCAGCAAAGCCTGGTGGCCTTGTGAGAGATGCTCCCTCAGTGATGAACTAATGTTGGTTATCTGCCGTCTGGATCTTTTCCTTTACACATTGTTTAAGTGCTCAACCCTCAGAGGCTAAGCTCTGATACCAAACTCTAGAAGCAAATAACACAAGAAGTGAGGTTGAATTGTGTTTTTAGAAATTTAAAACTTTTCTACATATTGAAATCACATTTATCGTCTAATGCAAATAAACCTAAAACCACTTAGAAAGGTTTTGATTCAGACTTTATCAAATGATGGGAAAAAATTCTTTATAAAATGAAATGAGATATAAGATCTAAAAAAAATTCAAAACCCTTTGTCAGTTCAAGCAACAAGAAATCACACAAAGAATTACATTGATTTGCCTCAAACTCGAGACTACATCCAGTTCTTGACAACCACTAAGTTTCCACTAACTTATCAAAGTTACAAGTATTAATCATTGCCACTTCTGGCTCTTACACTTGCAAGCTTTATCCCAAGCTTGACTTAAACTCAGTATTCTTTGTTCTACCAAGCCACTCTAGGCTCTAAACAAATTAACAAGATTTGTTGGAAGATTGCACACTGACTAAACACGTGATCGTGTTGTAGACGAATATATCACTCAATACTTTTAGTCTTTTCTCTCAATGTATATAGAGTGTTTTGAGAGCTTAGTATCTTTATAAGAATTTAAAGAAAGCTTTACAAGAAAGAATGAAAGAATAATTCGCATAGATGATTCGTGTCTTGTTTCTTAAAAGCTTCTTATATATATACTCTTCATCTCCAAGTATTCGTTGTCTCACAATGGTTGGATTCTTTACTTTGTTCTTTGTTTAAAGTCTTAAGTCCGTTGGAGAATTTAATGCTTGCATTAAATGCATGTTCCTTCTTCATGCAAAGTCCATGATGATAGTTAGCATGCCTTGTACCTTAATAGTGAAGTCACTTCTTTCATCATAACAGGTCTACAACAACAAAGTGCTCCTTTTGATGAAGATCAGCATTTTCCAGACTGTGAACTGCATTTACTCTTCATAGGACTTTAACAAATCCTAGGAGAATTTTTTCTGCATGAAAGAATATCAGACAAAGAGTATTAGATGAAGATCATAAATGCACTACTTAAATGTTATATCAAATTGTCTTATGATTGTATCATTTGAAACTTTAGACGCACAAATGCAAATTATGATCTGATAGCATGTTAAACACAACTTTTATCATTTGTATTTATTTGTATCTAATCAAAATAGTTAGGAGTCATGATTTGTTTATAAGACATCAATATCTTTTGACTTAACAATTTTATTTCCAAAACTTTAAATATAATTAATTAAGGAATTTAAAGTAGGAATCTTTTATTGGGAGACAAAAAATTACACTGCTCCTAATTTTTTTTTTGCACTCTTTCATAATTTCTACATTAAATAGTTATTTCTTTTAATTCTTTAATCAATACTCTAAGGACATTGATTAGAAGATCCTTAATAAATCAAGAATCAAACTTTAAAACAAAGAAATTATTACCAATAGCCATGGCTTTAATTATAACTGGATGCCTCACGAGTTTGCACCGTTACTGCCTAACACCAGGTACTTTTTTTAGACGGTAGGTAACACCAGGAAATGGTGAGCCTAAACATTTAGAAGTAATAAAAGAATATTAATTTTTTTTTTTAAAATGTTACTAACGTGTCGAACATTTAATGTCACAACTTAGTGTAAATACTCAATTTAATTCTTGAATATGCAAAACGCTGATACTTGAATCCTTGAATTATTGAAAAATAAAATTTTGTTCCTCAATTTATAAAAAAAGTACGATAAATTTATTCAACTGTCAAATATGTTTGTTAACCCAAGCAGTCAAGTTTACATGACATCGTTGGACCTTTTTGATAGTGAAAAATTTGTTGTGTATGTTGTTGACTCAGATGCACTAAAGTATCACCATGAATTTCAATGGAACAATTTGTCAGTTGGGAAAAATGTCCACTATTTGATGGTGTGACAGATTTTCGCACACTTATACAATTGAAAGACAATTTTATTTTTCAAAAATTTAGAGACGAAACTAAAGTTAGTGATTTACAAATTTAATGACTAAATTAACTATTTATCCTAAAATTTATTTAAATTGCATAATCATGAGGATAAATATTCATGATATATATTACAACTAACTCTAATAAAATTAACTTTTTTTAATAAGTTCAGTAATTGTATTAGATTTTACCAATAGGATATTCCAATTGTTATATACAAACTAATTATAATAACTATCATGGTTTCTTTAAAGAACCTATACATAAAAACATATATAGTACATTCACTACATTGTGTACATGGGTGTTGCTAGGTGGACCAGCATTATTGCTTATGCACCCAGCAATTTCTGGTAATTCCAGAATTACCCCTGCGTCTTCTTCTACATTTAATAAGTTGTTTTTACTATGTGTACCATTTGTGTGTGCTTCGCTTTTTGCTTTGTTGGTTTTTCCCGTTGAGAGAGGTGTCGCTTGGGTAGAGGTGAAAGTGTTACCGGCCAATGGTGATTGTTGCAGTGGTTGGTTCGATAGCAACATCGTCGGAGGTATGCCAGGTACGCGAGTTGTTGTTTCTAGTTTCCCGTTGAGTGAGTTGATCCGTATGTTGAAGTTAAAGTTATAGATTACATGATCCGTATAAAATATATGGATCATGTTATCCGTAAGTTTAATTTAAACATACGGATCACTTGATCCGTATAAACCATGCGGATCACTTGATCCGTATGGTTTATACGGATTACATGATCCGTATAAACCATACGGATCAAGTGATTCATATGGTTTATATAGATTTTTAAATTTGTAAAAATTGTTTAAAGTTTCAATTCTTTTTAATTATAAATATGTTAGTATGTAAATTTGTAAATAAAAATTATTTGTTTATATGTGTATTTGAAATAATTCGTATGTAGATTGATATAGGGTTTTTGGTTTTTAATATATATGGTTATGAATTGTAATGTTTATAAAATGGTATGCAGTAAAAGATTACGTTGAGTTTTGTATGATATTATATGTATAGTGTGATTAGGTGTTGTATGTTTGTGATGTGGAAATTGTTAGTGCTTAGCTTTACTGAGCTTTAAAAGATTGGCTAAAATTTTGTTAAAACATAAGCACTTAGACAATGAAGGAAAGCTGGAGTTGCTGCACATGATGTCCAACGCTATGTCAAGGAATAAGATCGGGCTGCACAATGCACAAGGCAAGATAAAATGTCAAATGAAGAATTGAAGCTGCAGGATCCAAGATGTCGGATACGATGTCCAGGACATCTTGCCCGAAAATACTGGACACATAAATCTGTTATATCTTTAACAGATTAATGTGCAGTTAGCAACAGATTTGGCGATCTATCTTTAGGAACGAATTAAAAGATAATTAAAGTTCGAATTACAAACTTGAATAGTTCGTTCAGGGATTAAAGATTAAAGATAAAAACTAAAAGATCAAGCTTTATCTTTTAGATCTTTAAGTGCAGATTTTCAGGAAAATGATAGATCTCATCCAGCGCAAGCTGTTGCAGCCCAGATACGCACACTGCTATATAAACATGAAGGCTGCACGAGTTCTGTACCAAGTCCGGGATTGAAGAGTTATTTTGTGAGTGTTTGGGACTTGAGTGTTTTGTGAGCCACCTTGATGTCACCCTAACATCAAGTGTTGGACCTGAGTGTGTAGAGTTGATCTCTATTGTTCAGAGAGCAATCTCTGGTGTGTATTTGATTTAATTGTAAACACGGGAGAGTGATTGAGAGGGAGTGAGAGGGGTTCTCATATCTAAGAGTGGCTCTTAGGTAGAGGTTGCACGGGTAGTGGTTAGGTGAGAAGGTTGTAAACAGTGGCTGTTAGATCTTCGAACTAACACTATTTTAGTGGATTTCCTCCCTGGCTTGGTAGCCCCCAGATGTAGGTGACGTTGCACCGAACTGGGTTAACAATTCTCTTGTGTGTTATTTACTTGCTTAAACTGTTCACACTGTCAAATATAATCTGCATGTTCTGAAGCGTGATGTCGTGACATCTGGTACGACATCTGTCATTGGTATCAGAATTTCAATTGGTATCAGAGCAGGCACTCGAAATCACTGAGTGAGATCTAGGGAGATAAATTCTGATGAACATGGAGAAAGAAGGAGGACCAGTGAACAGACCACCAATTCTGGATGGAACCAACTATGAATACTGGAAAGCAAGGATGGTGGCCTTCCTCAAATCACTGGATAGCAGAACCTGGAAAGCTGTCATCAAAGGCTGGGAACATCCCAAGATGCTGGACACAGAAGGAAAGCCCACTGATGGATTGAAGCCAGAAGAAGACTGGACAAAAGAAGAAGACGAATTGGCACTTGGAAACTCCAAAGCCTTGAATGCTCTATTCAATGGAGTTGACAAGAATATCTTCAGACTGATCAACACATGCACTGTGGCCAAGGATGCTTGGGAGATCCTGAAAACCACTCATGAAGGAACCTCCAAAGTGAAGATGTCCAGATTGCAACTATCGGCTACAAAATTCGAAAATCTGAAGATGAAGGAGGAAGAATGTATTCATGACTTCCACATGAACATTCTTGAAATTGCCAATGCTTGCACTGCCTTGGGAGAAAGGATGACAGATGAAAAGCTGGTGAGAAAGATCCTCAGATCTTTGCCTAAGAGATTTGACATGAAAGTCACTGCAATAGAGGAGGCCCAAGACATTTGCAACATGAGAGTAGATGAACTCATTGGTTCTCTTCAAACCTTTGAGCTAGGACTCTCGGATAGGACTGAAAAGAAGAGCAAGAACCTGGCGTTCGTGTCCAATGACGAAGGAGAAGAAGATGAGTATGACCTGGATACTGATGAAGGTCTGACTAACGCAGTTGTGCTCCTTGGAAAACAGTTCAACAAAGTGCTGAACAGAATGGACAGGAGGCAGAAACCACATGTCCGGAACATCCCTTTCGACATCAGGAAAGGTAGTGAATACCACAAAAAGTCAGATGAAAAGTCCAGTCACAGCAAAGGATTTCAATGCCATGGGTGTGAAGGCTATGGGCACATCAAAGCTGAATGTCCCACCCATCTCAAGAAGCAGAGGAAAGGACTTTCTGTATGTCGGTCTGATGACACAGAGAGTGAACAGGAAAGTGATTCTGACAGAGATGTGAATGCTCTCACTGGGAGATTTGAATCTGATGAAGATTCAAGTGATATTGAAATCACTTTTGATGAGCTTGCTATATCCTATAGAAAACTATGCATCAAAAGTGAGAAGATTCTTCAGCAAGAAGCACAACTGAAGAAGGTCATTGCAAATCTGGAGGCTGAGAAGGAGGCACATGAAGAGGAGATCTCTGAGCTTAAAGGAGAAGTTGGTTTTCTGAACTCTAAACTGGAAAACATGACAAAATCAATAAAGATGCTGAATAAAGGCTCAGATATGCTTGATGAGGTGCTACAGCTTGGGAAGAATGTTGGAAACCAGAAAGGACTTAGGTTTAATCATAAATCTGCTGGCAGAATAACCATGACAGAATTTGTTCCTGCCAAAAACAGCACTGGAGCCACGATGTCACAACATCGGTCTCGACATCATGGAACGCAGCAGAAAAAGAGTAAAAGAAGTAAAAGAAAGAAGTGGAGGTGTCACTACTGTGGGAAGTATGGTCACATAAAGCCCTTTTGCTATCATCTACATGGCCATCCACATCATGGAACTCAAAGTAGCAGCAGCAGAAAGAAGATGATGTGGGTTCCAAAACACAAGACTGTCAGTCTTGTTGTTCATACTTCACTTAGAGCATCAGCTAAGGAAGATTGGTACCTAGATAGCGGCTGTTCCAGACACATGACAGGAGTTAAAGAATTCCTGGTGAACATTGAGCCCTGCTCCACTAGCTATGTGACATTTGGAGATGGCTCTAAAGGAAAGATCACTGGAATGGGAAAGCTAGTCCATGATGGACTTCCTAGTCTGAACAAAGTATTGCTGGTGAAGGGACTGACTGCAAACTTGATCAGCATCAGTCAGTTGTGTGATGAAGGATTCAATGTAAACTTCACAAAGTCAGAATGCTTGGTAACAAATGAGAAGAGTGAAGTTCTAATGAAGGGCAGCAGACCAAAGGACAACTGTTACCTATGGACACCTCAAGAAACCAGTTACTCCTCCACATGTCTATCCCCCAAAGAAGATGAAGTCAAAATATGGCATCAAAGATTTGGACATCTGCACTTAAGAGGCATGAAGAAAATCATTGACCAAGGTGCTGTTAGAGGCATTCCCAATCTGAAAATAGAAGAAGGCAGAATCTGTGGTGAATGTCAGATTGGAAAGCAAGTCAAGATGTCCCACCAGAAGCTTCAACATCAGACCACTTCCAGGGTGCTGGAACTACTTCACATGGACTTGATGGGGCCTATGCAAGTTGAAAGCCTTGGAGGGAAGAGGTATGCCTATGTTGTTGTGGATGATTTCTCCAGATTTACCTGGGTCAACTTTACCAGAGAGAAATCAGACACCTTTGAAGTATTCAAAGAGTTGAGTCTAAGACTTCAAAGAGAAAAGGACTGTGTCATCAAGAGAATTAGGAGTGACCATGGCAGAGAGTTTGAAAACAGCAAGTTTACTGAATTCTGCACATCTGAAGGCATCACTCATGAGTTCTCTGCAGCCATTACACCACAACAAAATGGCATAGTTGAAAGGAAAAACAGGACTTTGCAAGAAGCTGCTAGGGTCATGCTCCATGCCAAAGAACTTCCCTATAATCTCTGGGCTGAAGCCATGAACACAGCATGCTATATCCACAACAGAGTCACACTTAGAAGAGGGACTTCAACCACACTGTATGAAATCTGGAAAGGGAGGAAGCCAACTGTCAAGCACTTCCACATCTTTGGAAGTCCATGTTACATTTTGGCAGATAGAGAGCAAAGGAGGAAGATGGATCCAAAAAGTGATGCAGGAATATTCTTGGGATACTCTACAAACAGCAGAGCATATAGAGTATTCAATTCCAGAACCAGAACTGTGATGGAATCCATCAATGTGGTTGTTGATGACCTAACTCCAGCAAGAAAGAAGGATGTCGAAGAAGATGTCAGAACATCGGGAGATAATGCAGACACAGCTAAAAGTGCAGAAAATGCAGAAAATGCAGAAAACTCTGATTCTGCTACAGACGAACCAAACATCAATCAACCTGACAAGAGACCCTCCATTAAAATCCAGAAGATGCACCCCAAGGAGCTGATTATAGGAGATCCAAACAGAGGAGTCACTACAAGATCAAGGGAGATTGAGATTGTCTCCAATTCATGCTTTGTCTCCAAAACTGAGCCAAAGAATGTGAAAGAGGCACTGACTGATGAGTTCTGGATCAATGCTATGCAAGAAGAATTGGGGCAATTCAAAAGGAATGAAGTTTGGGAGCTAGTTCCTAGACCCGAGGGAACTAATGTGATTGGCACCAAGTGGATCTTCAAGAACAAAACCAATGAAGAAGGTGTTATAACCAGAAACAAGGCCAGACTTGTTGCTCAAGGCTACACTCAGATTGAAGGTGTAGACTTTGATGAAACTTTCGCCCCTGTTGCTAGACTTGAGTCCATCAGATTGTTACTTGGTGTAGCTTGCATCCTCAAATTCAAGCTGTACCAGATGGATGTGAAGAGCGCGTTTCTGAATGGATACCTGAATGAAGAAGTCTATGTGGAGCAGCCAAAGGGATTTGTAGATCCAACTCATCCAGATCATGTATACAGGCTCAAGAAGGCTCTCTATGGATTGAAGCAAGCTCCAAGAGCTTGGTATGAAAGGCTAACAGAGTTCCTTACTCAGCAAGGGTATAGGAAGGGAGGAATTGACAAGACTCTCTTTGTCAAACAAGATGCTGAAAACTTGATGATAGCACAGATATATGTTGATGACATTGTGTTTGGAGGGATGTCGAATGAGATGCTTCGACATTTTGTCCAACAGATGCAATCTGAATTTGAGATGAGTCTTGTTGGAGAGCTGACTTATTTTCTGGGACTCCAAGTGAAGCAGATGGAAGACTCCATATTCCTCTCACAAAGCAAGTATGCAAAGAACATTGTCAAGAAGTTTGGGATGGAAAATGCCAGCCATAAAAGAACACCTGCACCTACTCACTTGAAGCTGTCAAAGGATGAAGCTGGCACCAGTGTTGATCAAAGTCTGTACAGAAGCATGATTGGGAGCTTACTATATTTAACAGCAAGCAGACCTGACATCACCTATGCAGTAGGTGTTTGTGCAAGATATCAAGCCAATCCTAAGATAAGTCACTTGAATCAAGTAAAGAGAATTCTGAAATATGTAAATGGCACCAGTGACTATGGGATTATGTACTGTCATTGTTCAGATTCAATGCTGGTTGGGTATTGTGATGCTGATTGGGCTGGAAGTGCAGATGACAGAAAAAGCACTTCTGGTGGATGTTTCTATTTGGGCAACAATCTTATTTCATGGTTCAGCAAGAAGCAGAACTGTGTGTCCCTATCTACTGCAGAAGCAGAGTATATTGCAGCAGGAAGCAGCTGTTCACAACTAGTTTGGATGAAGCAGATGCTCAAGGAGTACAATGTCGAACAAGATGTCATGACATTGTACTGTGACAACTTGAGTGCTATTAATATTTCTAAAAATCCAGTTCAACACAGCAGAACCAAGCACATTGACATTAGACATCACTATATTAGAGAGCTTGTTGATGATAAAGTTATCACACTGGAGCATGTTGACACTGAGGAACAAATAGCAGATATTTTCACAAAGGCATTGGATGCAAATCAGTTTGAAAAACTGAGGGGCAAGCTGGGCATTTGTCTGCTAGAAGACTTATAGCAATTACTTCTATGTGAATGTGCTCAAACGTTAATAACACATTCACTACTGGGCCAAAACAGATTCGACCGTTGCTTCACAAGTCCCTCTACATTCCGCATTCAAATTTACATTTTCGTGGCATTCTCGTTTTCATCAGCATTCCCCAACACCTCTCAGACTTTCACGAAACCGTTTCAAAAGCTCTGCTTCTCCATGGCTACTTCACCAAAAGATACTTCACCCTCTGTACCATCATCTCCATCATCCACCAAAGCACGATCAAACCAGGAACAACCTGAATTCCATATCCAACCCATACAAATGATTCCCGGTCAAGCCCCTGTTCCTGAGAAACTGGTTCCCAAAAGACAACAGGGAGTGAGAATTTCTGAAAACCCTAGCCTTGCAACAAGTCCTAGGGAAGCAGACCCGGAGATGGATAAGAAGATCCGCAGTATTGTGAGTAGCATTCTGAAAAATGCTTCTGTTCCTGATGCTGATGAAGATGTTCCAACATCTTCCACCCCAAATGTTTCTGTGCCTGATGCTGAAAAAGATGTTCCAACATCTTCCACTCCAAATGCTGAAGTCCTCCCTTCACCCAGTGAAGAGGAATCAACAGAGGAAGAGGATCAAGCCACAGAGGAGACCCCTGCACCAAGGGCACCAGAACCTGCTCCAGGTGACCTCATTGACCTAGAAGAAGTAGAATCTGATGAGGAACCCATTGCCAACAAGTTGGCACCTGGCATTGCAGAAAGACTACAAAGCAGAAAGGGGAAAACTCCCATTAAGAGGTCTGGACGAATCAAAACCATGGCACAGAAGAAGAGCACACCAATCACTCCTACCACATCCAGATGGAGCAAGGTTGCAATTCCTTCCAAGAAGAGGAAAGAAATTTCCTCATCTGATTCTGATGATGATGTCGAACTAGATGTTCTCGACATCAAGAGGGCCAAGAAATCAGGGAAAAAGGTGCCTGGAAATGTCCCTGATGCACCATTGGACAACATCTCATTCCACTCCATTGGCAATGTTGAAAGGTGGAAATTTGTATATCAACGCAGACTTGCTGTTGAAAGAGAACTGGGAAGAGATGCCTTGGATTGCAAGGAGATCATGGACCTCATCAAGGCTGCTGGACTGCTAAAAACTGTCACCAAGTTGGGAGATTGCTATGAAAGTCTAGTCAGGGAATTCATTGTCAACATTCCCTCTGACATAACAAACAGAAAGAGTGATGATTATCAGAAAGTGTTTGTCAGAGGAAAATGTGTTAGATTCTCCCCTGCTGTAATCAACAAATACCTGGGCAGATCAACTGAAGGAGTGGTGGATATTGCTGTTTCTGAGCATCAAATTGCCAAGGAAATCACTGCCAAACAAGTCCAGCATTGGCCAAAGAAAGGGAAGCTTTCTGCAGGGAAGCTAAGTGTGAAGTATGCTATCCTGCATAGGATTGGCGCTGCAAACTGGGTACCCACCAATCATACTTCCACTGTTGCCACAGGTTTGGGTAAATTTCTGTATGCTGTTGGAACCAAGTCCAAATTTAATTTTGGAAACTATATTTTTGATCAAACTGTTAAGCATTCAGAATCCTTTGCTGTCAAATTACCCATTGCCTTCCCAACTGTATTGTGTGGCATTATGTTGAGTCAACATCCCAATATTTTAAACAACATTGACTCTGTGATGAAGAGAGAATCTGCTCTATCCCTGCATTACAAACTGTTTGAGGGGACACATGTCCCAGACATTGTCTCGACATCAGGGAAAGCTGCTGCTTCAGGTGCTGTGTCCAAGGATGCTTTGATTGCTGAACTCAAGGACACATGCAAGGTGCTGGAAGCAACCATCAAAGCCACCACAGAGAAGAAAAGAGAGCTGGAACGCCTGATCAAAAGACTCTCAGACAGTGGAATTGATGATGGTGAAGCAGCTGAGGAAGAAGAAGAAGCAGTTGAGGAAGAAGAAGAAGCCGCTGAGGAAGAAGAAGATGCAGCAGAGGATACAGAATCCGATAATGATGATTCTGAAGCCACCCCATGACCATCAGACCTTTATTTTTGCTTTTTACTCTTACTAGCTATAGGGGCATGTCCCTTTGAACAATTGATTGCTATTGGTCTGTAATATTTGCATGCATTCTACTTTTGTCAAATTCTGTCTAAAAAGGGGGAGTAATAGTATTATGCGTATTATGCATGATTTATGATGTTGAGTAGTAGGATACGATGTATGCATGATTCATGATTTTGAGGGGGAGCTGTATGTATATGATTTTGAGGGGGAGACTGCTGCTGCTGATGATGACTGATGTAAGCTACTGTAACTACTAGTAGCTGATAGAAGATGCTGCAGTAAGAGCATGGAGACAGGGGGAGCAAAAAGCTGATGTCACATGAGATGTCTTGACATCCTGGAAAAGACTAGTAGCTGATAGAAGATGCCGCAGTGAACTGCTTCACAGCAGTAGGAGCATGGAGACAGGGGGAGCAGAAAGCTGATGTCACGTGAGATGTCTTGACATCCTGGAAACGACTTGCAACTTGCAGAATTTTGGCTGTCGCCACTACAGATACCGCTGTGCTTGATTACTCTGATAATGAAAGTTGCTGATCCCACTTGCATAACTGCTCGTACCTGCTCAGGAAGTGTCTAAGTATGTTTTAGACAAAATTTGCCAAAGGGGGAGATTGTTAGTGCTTAGCTTTACTGAGCTTTAAAAGATTGGCTAAAATTTTGTTAAAACATAAGCACTTAGACAATGAAGGAAAGCTGGAGTTGCTGCACATGATGTCCAACGCTATGTCAAGGAATAAGATCGGGCTGCACAATGCACAAGGCAAGATAAAATGTCAAATGAAGAATTGAAGCTGCAGGATCCAAGATGTCGGATACGATGTCCAGGACATCTTGCCCGAAAATACTGGACACATAAATCTGTTATATCTTTAACAGATTAATGTGCAGTTAGCAACAGATTTGGCGATCTATCTTTAGGAACGAATTAAAAGATAATTAAAGTTCGAATTACAAACTTGAATAGTTCGTTCAGGGATTAAAGATTAAAGATAAAAACTAAAAGATCAAGCTTTATCTTTTAGATCTTTAAGTGCAGATTTTCAGGAAAATGATAGATCTCATCCAGCGCAAGCTGTTGCAGCCCAAATACGCACACTGCTATATAAACATGAAGGCTGCACGAGTTCTGTACCAAGTCCGGGATTGAAGAGTTATTTTGTGAGTTTTGGGACTTGAGTGATTTGTGAGCCACCTTGATGTTACTCTAACATCAAGTGTTGGACCTGAGTGTGTAGAGTTGATCTCTATTGTTCAGAGAGCAATCTCTGGTGTGTATTTGATTTAATTGTAAACACGGGAGAGTGATTGAGAGGGAGTGAGAGGGGTTCTCATATCTAAGAGTGGCTCTTAGGTAGAGGTTGCACGGGTAGTGGTTAGGTGAGAAGGTTGTAAACAGTGGCTGTTAGATCTTCGAACTAACACTATTTTAGTGGATTTCCTCCCTGGCTTGGTAGCCCCCAGATGTAGGTGACGTTGCACCGAACTGGGTTAACAATTCTCTTGTGTGTTATTTACTTGCTTAAACTGTTCACACTGTCAAAGATAATCTGCATGTTCTGAAGCGTGATGTCGTGACATCTGGTACGACATCTGTCATTGGTATCAGAATTTCAGAAATTTTGAATGTGTTGTTAAGATGGACGAAGATCAATGGATGTATTACAGTATAATGTCTGAAGAAGTTGATATGGATGATGAAAATGAACACGAATCTGGAATGAATGAACAATATGTTGATTGTTCGGATGCGTTCAATACTTCTCAGGTAATAATGTTCATTATTGTTATTAAATTGATAAAATGAATGTCCCTTTGAAGACTAAAATTGTGTGGGTTGCGTTGTAGGTGTTTGTTACCCGAGATGATGTTTTGTAGTTGGCTCGATCAATTTCTCATGAAAATGAATTTGTGGCAATGATTATGAGGTAAGGCACAAACACCGGTATGAGAGGAATGACTTCATTTCTGTTAATTGGTTGTGAGAGGAGTGGTCAGTATAGGTCTAGGAAGAAAGATTTTGTTAGAAGATACACTAGGAGTAGGAAATATGGGTGTCCCTTCAAGTTTCGTGGGAAACCAGTGGTTGGAGGGCTAGATTGGATGGTGAAATTGATGTGTGGGAGTCATAATCATGAATTGGCCAAGTCATTAGTTGGACATCCATACGCTGGACGATTGACTATGGATGAGAAGACAATTATTGAAGATATGGCAAAGTCAATGGTCAAACCAAGAAACATTATGCTAACGTTGAAGGAGCACAATGCCAATAGTTGTACAACAATCAAACAAATATACAATGTAAGAAATGCATATCGTTCTTCCATTAGAGAAAGTGATACTGAAATGCAACATCCAATGAAGCTTCTTGAACGGGATCAATATATTCATTGGCATAGATTAAAGGATGAAGATGTGGTACGTGATATCTTTCGGTGTCGACCTAATGTAATGAAGTTATGCAATGCATGTAATTTGGTGGTTTTGATAGATAGTACCTATAAAACAAACAGGTACAAACTCCCACTACTTGACTTTGTTGGTGTGACACCAACGGGGATGACATTCTTTGCTGGTTTTGCATATCTGGAGGGTGAACATGTTAATAATGTGGTATGGGCTCTAGAATGGTTTTGAGGTCTTTTTATAAGACGTGATGCCCTCCCTGGAATTATTTGTTGAACAAGTGGCCTCAAATATCTCAAGAAGGGGAGCTGAATTAAGATATCACAAACTATTTCCCAATTAAAAATTCTACTTTGATTTTAACCCAAGTCCCAAGAATCCTTTTAAAATGAATTCCTAAATAATAATTCAAATTAAACTTACTGAATAGAAACAATAAGCAACAATAAATAAAAGAGTTTAAGGGAAGAGAAAATGCAAACACAGTTTTTATACTGGTTCGGCAAAGTTTGTTGCCTACATCCAGTCCCCAAGAAACCCGTTTGGGAGTTCCACTATCTCACAAATCCTTTACACCTTCTAAAACACACAAGGACAATCATTTCTTTGTGCTCAGATGCTTTACAACAAGAGACTCATAGTCTCTTAGCCCTTTTTCAGAAGTAAGAAGAAGAAGAAGAAACGATCTCTCTTGAAAGAGACAGGTGTTACAATGAAGCCCTCAATTCCTTATTGAATAACACAAGTGTTTGGCCAAGGAATTTTTTAAGACAAGAGATTTTTGTTTGAGAGGATTATGCCTTTTGTGAACAGTGAAAGCTCTAAAGAAAATTCGTGCCCAAGTCACCTATTTAAATGCCTTTGATGGTCATTCAAAAATCCAATGAAAAGTTGTGACTGTTGACAGATTTTCTCGAAAATCCTCTCTAGTAATCGATTACAACATTGGCGTAATCGATTACACAATTATTTTTATTCAAAATTTAAATGTCCAACGTTCAAAAGCTTTGGTAATCGATTACACATGATGTGTGATATGTAATCGATTACACAGTTACAAAATCATTTTTAACCATTTTAAAGCATTGGTAATCGATTACATAGTTTTGGTAATCGATTACAACTTTGAAAACTTAGAGCCAAATCTGTTAGGAATTGATTTTAATACATTTTGAAATGATTGTTCCTCCTGAAAGGCAATTTTGGAAACATATATTGGATTAAAGGTAAATTCTGGAAATGGAACGAATTCCGGAAAAGCAATTCCGGTATAACATTACTAGCTCATAATTTACGGATATTGATCTGGAAGCTAGTCAATCCGGAATTATGACAAAGCACCACACCAAGCCTGAGACTAGGACATTTTGATGGTAGCACTGCTGTTTGTTTTGTTTTTTCTAAAGGTCAATGCTAGTTGTTAATTTATTAATTTTTGTTAGCAGAAAGAATTTGAACTCACAATCTCCCCTTCTCTCCATTCTTCCCTCAACCATCAATCCAACCTTATAAATCCTGATAACAGTGCTGTTGTTGCAGAACAAGTATTTGAGAAGACAAAAGCCAAGTTTCCTCTGTACTGTTAAGATCTGGTTAAGGATGATATTTATTCACTTTCTAATGTGTAACAAAGAAGAAGGGTAATCTGTAACTTTTAGTTTATTATAAAATTAAGGGGGTGCAGGATGATGTTTATGATGTACAGGAAGAAACAGCCTATGTATGGCATACTAGAATTTATATAATTTGCTGGGATAAAAACTACAAACTTGATATATTAAAATTGACTTAGCAAAAAATTAATTATAATTAATCCCAAATACAAAATGCGTATTTAGTATTTACTAATACTAATCGTGCAAAAGTACCTGCCAGTCTCAACATAATGATAATTTCCAAATCATACTTAAAATATTTAAAACCGTCCTTGCCCCTCATTTGCTCTTCACACAACCATTGGATTTCTAACCATCCTAGTATACACCCTCTATGTATGAGTACTTTTTTTTTTTTTTTTCATTTTTCCATTTGCTACAATGTAAATAGCCTTAAGCCCCCCATTGAAAAATTCAGTACTTGGTGGCTTGAAAGGGATATACAGAAGTGTATAATTTTGATACCATCAAGAATGGCTCAACATAATTTTGTTTCAGTTTTCAAACTGTCAAGAACACAATTTACAATAACATATATTTTGTGCTCATACCATCCAAAGCACCAGGCAACAGAAAAAAGTTATGCGATGCAAAGTCCTGCACTCTACTCTACTGGCTTTCCTGGGGCATTGATAGCCTCAATAGCCTGAGCTGATTCACTTGAAAACTCCATCAGTGACTGGAAGAGAGGGGGAAGTGTCTTTTGGAGGTGATCAAGGGTCATTGCCCTACTGTACTGAACAGAATCCAAATAATTTGCTTTCGCACTTTCCACTTGCTTCTTAAGGGCTTCGGTTTCAGTTTTCTTAAGATGTATTGGATGCTTGGGGCTTGTATCAGCCATACCTCCATCTATTCTTTGCTGCATCTCAGCCATGGAGTTCAAGCATTTTTGGAACTTCCTTTCAAGTTTTTGTAACCTTTCCAGAATGTTATCTTCCTCAATCTGTTGGCCAGTTATGAAACGAAGGCATGACATCAGGCTTTTTATTGCTTCAGAGGTCTCCTGTAACCACACCAGAGTGCATGCACATTTGTAAGTCTTGCTAGTTACAAGAAAAACCACTCATAAAATTCTTGACACATTTTGCAATATAAAGAAAAGAAAGCGCTTATTCAAATTCAAACAAGTCATTTAATACTTTAGATCGACTTTTGAAAACATCCATGAGCAAGGAAGCAGATTATATTTTGAAATCAAAGTTTTTGGGCAAAGAAATTGCTATATATAAAAACATTCATGAGCATTTATGCAACATATAGTTCTTGACATGATATCTGTACCAGATGCTCTACAACCATGTGGTCTAGAGTTTGAAGTTACATAGACAGACAGGACTAACAAATATTGGCAATGCGGAGCCAAGGCCACTAGTGTTAAGTAGGTGAAAACAACAAGAACAGAACTATTATGAAGAGAGCATTACAGACAAAACAAAGCAGCTTAAGATAGTCTGACTTTTGAAAATAATATTTGATATTTTTTTGTTGTTGAGAAGAAAGACATGAAAGAGAATAGCAAAACAGTTTTGACTAAAGAATTTCTACTTTTCCTGTCAAAATAAACAAAGCCCAAGGAATAGAAGAATTTTGACCCAATGTACCTTGTCAGGTAACTTGTTAAGCCCACGCTCCCATTGATCACAAATGGCAAGAATAGAAGAATGATTGCTACATTCATTACCATCCTTGAGGCTTTCAGCAAGCTTAATCCACTCATAGAGGGTCCTCACATACTCCCGTTGAAATTTTACAAGTTTGCCAAAGCTATTATACCAATAAGAAACCTCAGTCTCAAATTGTTGAAATTTTACAAGTTTGCCAATGCTATTATACAAATAAGAAACTTCAGTCTCAAATTGAATAGTAGCCTGGTGATGATATCCAGAATTTAGTATCGTGTTATGATTATCACTGAGGTTACTCAAATGTTGGGAGATGAGTGCTTGGGCTTTATGGGACTCATGCATTGTCCTCCACATTTGTGTCAACCTACAAAACAATCAAGAGGTTAAAGCAAAACCCAACCCAGGACATGATTCAGTTATAATTATTACACTGTTTAACTGTTTCCAATATATGACACCTAAGTTACTCGATATGTATTTAGAAGACCTTCACCATAGGGCATGAGAAAACGACAATAGACATTTATTTTTTATCAGGTAAATTCAACAAGGAATTTTTTTAACCTCCCCTCTCTCTTTTTTTTACTATTATCAATCTTTTGTTCCTTGGTTACTTACATTATAAATTTAATTTTAGTTTTTTCTTTATTTTAAGAAATTATTTTCTTAAGATGTATGCATTATACCAACTCTGATGATACATTTATGAACTACATTGCACAATCACGGCCATAGATCTAATACTGCATTTATTTCTTAAGGGTAGTATTAGAAAGAAAAAAAAGTAATTCATACTTTCAAGATATTCTAAAGTGACAAATGATTTGAGAAAACAATATTCCAAAAGTGACAAATAAATGAGACAGAGGGAGTATATTTCTTCAAACATTTTACTAATAGAAAAACATTATTGTGAAAATTAGATTAATATTAACACATCATTAAGTTGGAAAATGTCTAATGCATCCAATTCTGAGAAATATACCCCGCAGTTAATGCAACCAGCTGGGGCAAAAGCTCCTCATCTATCATTTCCAAAATTGATGAAGTTGTTTCACTGATGCACTGCCTTAGGCTTATTAAATCAGACTCCAACTTCTCAACACTTGATCGAGTTTTGTCAATCTTGACTATGTCAAGGTTCTCATCCTCTTGTTTACACAATAACGTGGACTTCCTGTCGAACTCCAATGCAACAATTCCCTCCTCCTACATTATATCACAATTGAACAATGAGACAAGAAGGCCATTCATGCCAAAAGATTTGAAATCCAAAATCAGAGATTTCCTTTCAGATGAAAGAAGAAAAAAATATAATGATCAAGATAAATTTGAAATCAATGTTATAATCCGGTGCAATATATGGCAGTTTAACTATATCAAACAAAGGAAAAGACTATAGTTTCATTTTCAGCATTTATATTCTTCCACTTGATTACTAAGACAAAAGAACCAATGGATGTCAGTATGACTAATTCTAACTAAAAAGACTGATGCCAATTAATTCCCTCATCCTGACTAAAAATATTCAATACATTCCATTTATTTTTCTATGTTGCCACTATTTTCATTTTAAAATACAGACATTGCTCCCCCTGTATATGGCTTGAAGTTCTATTCCTGATCTTTCTTTCATAGTTTCATTAGATAACTTTTGCATTAAAAGGCTGTCAGTCCCTTATACAGACCCATAATACATGGGCCACACTAAATTGCCAACTTTCTAATTTCCTGTCTATAAAGTCAGATAGCTAGATTTATTAGCTTACCTTTAATGCCTTGAAAAGTTTCTTCTCTGCCACATATAATTTTTTAACTGTGGCACAATGAGCTCCAGGTTTGCATGGTTCACTATGACCAGAAAATTCAGCACCATCTTTGGTGGATGGGGGTGACTTTGAATACCTACTCCATGACAGTACACTGAAGACCTTTGCAGAATTGCCTCTCTTCCCTACAAATAACATAGCCACAGTAAAAAAATATGTCACCACCAACACCACATAGGGAATGAATGATGTCTAAAACAAATGTTAAGTACAATAAACCAGCCACAAAACATGGTATATCACAAAACCCAAAATGTGATAAGTTTGATAGTTATTTGATGGATGTAATTAAGAAAAAGTAAGCATAGTTTCCATGTTCATCAAATCAATCAATTTCACAGGCAACAATGGTTATGGGACATGTTAAGTCAACTGACACTCAAGTTGACCCACATATTATGCAATCACTTAAACTGCGATAACCTTCTAAGTTACCCTTAATAAAACTGCACCCTTATCAAGTTGACAGGAGCCAACAGGTAAGGACCAACCAATAACAACATATAATCAAGATTACACAATATGTAGCCTTACTATCAAGATGCCCAGAATTCTGCCGAAGAAGAGTATCTCCTCCATTGATATCTATAAGAACAGCAATTTCCTTTATACATCCAGATGCTTTCAGGAAATGATCATCCAGCTCTTTACCTATACCCTCCAATGTTTTCCCACTTCTACCAACCGCCACAGGCATAGCTGTAGTGTCTCTTCTATACAAACTCATAGCAGAGGAATTTTCGTCAACTGGTTCAATCAACTTTTGTTTTCCCCTACGCAATCTTTCAGCAATTGCAGCAGCTTCTGCTTCTGCTTCTTCATCCTCAAATTCTGTTTTCATTTCTTCCCAATTGTCCTCCTCCACAGATTCTACTATTTCTCTTCTATCAGTGCTTTGAAACAGCCGTAACGAGCTCAAACTTGAATCAATTTGCAGCAGAGGCACATTGCTGTCACCATTCTCTAGCATTTCATCTTCGTGCACCATGGCCTTGTCGGCAAGAAAAGGAGGCCGTGGCGGCGGCCGCAGAGGGGATGCAGGCAGATGATGAGATGGAGAAGCCGCATTAGAGGCAGTTTCAAACTCAATCATATCAGACTCGGTGATTTGCCTAAGGGTGGCACCAGTGTTCCTCAATGCTTTCAAATAAGCCAATAGAGAATCAGAAAAATCCCCTCTAATCTTCACCAACTGCTTAATCGCCCTCTTCCTTTCCTTGCACTTACGAACGTTCTCATCCTCATCAATGCTTGACAAAACACACCCCATGTTGGAAATTGGAATATACAAACCTCACAAGTCACAAAAGGTGTCCCAAAAATCTCTTTATGGAATTTCTATATTTTTTCTTTCTTCAAAATAACTATGTATCAATCTTAGTATTGCCAAGAACTCAGTTGGTAAGCTCAATCAATAGACTCCATTAATTCAATAGTCTTCACAGCGTCCAATTTTTCTACAACCAAAAACTGTCACCTACAATACAAAAACCAAATAAACATATTTATTAAACACAACACACACACAAAAAAACAATTAGAAATATTTCACAGTTGTCAACCATAACCATAAATAAAACAATAAGGTTGATGTAAAGCCTCGCTGCGTTTCTATTGTGCAAAATGCCCTTGGCTGACAGTAATTACACACCACATGCGGAATTAGTCCCTCACTAGTGGGTTGGAAGACACACGTACTCTATGACTTGGGACAAAAAAAAGACGACCTAACATACTTAACTCCCAGCTTCATTAATTTTTCCAATGTATTTCTTGCACGATTTGTCAAAACTCCTATAACTAACCCAGAATATGTAGAACAGTATGTGCAATACTCTCTCGCAAGAAAAGCACACCGTAAACGATTTCCATTGCGATTACCAAACAAAAGAAAAAAGGATCCAAACACACACACAAAAAAAAAGCAGATATTCCAAGAGAATTTAGGAAGGGATATTAAAATGTTGAAAATAGGAAAATAAAATAAAAAAAGAAAAAGAAAAAAAAAACAATAGTTGTTCTGAGTTCTGACAGAGAAGGTGTGTGGAAGTGGAACAGAGGAGACTGCAAAAACACGCAAGCAGAAACAAACGCATTGCAAATTGCAACTCACCAGTCATCAGAGAGGGGCATTTGGGTGGCAAAATGTGAAGACAGAAAGGTGAATCTTCTACTGAAGGCCACTTTGTTCGGTCTTTCGAGAACAAAGAGGAGAGAGAGAGAAGAATGGTAGTTGCAAATTACAGTAATACCTATGAGAAGAGCACGTGGTTGAAGTTCTCTGCGTGGAAGGAAGGGTGTGTTGTGATAAGAGTAAGATGATGAAGTTGTTGAAGTAGAGCGTGATGATGCACCGCACTTGACAAGTTTTGCATTGCTGAGAGAGGAGTGGGGGTAGTAGTAGCTATGAACTTGAATGAGATAGAGAACTTTTCACAAAAGCTTTATTGGACTTCACAGACAGACAGACACATACCTCTTGCTTCGGCCACTGGTTTGGTTTTCAAAGTAATAATGCTAATTAATTTTTATTAATTATTAATAATAAAGTATAGAACTAAAAGACAAGGAAACAATTAGTATAAATCTATTAATCTATAATTATTATAACTATAATACATGTTCGAGATTTTATAATTTAAGGGGGAGTTTATGTAAATTTTTAAAAAATTAATTTAAGAAACAGATAAAAAAAATTTCAAAATAAGTTAAAAAAATTATTATTTTTGGAAACAGAAATAATTTAAACAAATATATTAAAAAATAAAAAATTATTTATTTTATTAAAATAAACACTTATTTCAACAAACAAATTTATATAAATTGACCCTAATTCAATACAAAAAGTACTTTTAATTTAATTTAAGAAATAACTACTTTTACTACAATTTTATTTTAAAAAATTAAAAAATTATTATTGCTCTTAAAAATAATTTTTATAGGCGTTATAAATGCTTTGTATTGAATATTTTATATTTTCAAATTCCTTGGCAAGGCAAAGTGTTTTAAACGTTGTTAACATTATCCGAATGTGAATTAATAAACAATTTCCATGAATATATTAAGAGAAATATTTTTTGAATGAACACAAACCCAACATCTTATATTTACACACAATCAATAAAAAACTTATAACTAATAATAAAAGTATTACAACCTGTAAAATAGAAAACAAACATTTAAAATAGATAAACAAAACCCACGATTTTCTCTCCATTATTCTTCTTTTTATTTCGGTATCAATATGTTTTCACGCGTGTCTCTGTTTTTAGTTATCAACACCCTAATAGTAATACCTTGTAACTTTCTCTAACACCTGATTCACCTTGATTACCAAACTTTATATTCTTGCTGCAAGAACCAACAATACAAATGTTTAAATAATTCAACTTGATACAGTAACATTTACTTTCGCATTTCTGAATCACATTACAGAACTTTGATCCTGCACAAATATTTTTATATGCAAATAGTAATTTATTAGAATAAAAAAATAGAAAACTGAATACTGGATTAAGAAATGCCATAAATCAGCAAATTAGTCTGTTACTGTGTTACATAACCCATTAACCCACAATCCCTCGTACAACATCAAATTCATAATTGATACAAATGCCCAAGTCACAACAAATATGGTGAAGATTATGAATAATATAAACGTGATAGTATATTGATTCCTAAATAAAAGGAAGAAGACGGTTAAGCACAAATAACGGAGATTCAAATGTTTTTAGTTTTTTTATTTATTTTACAGGTTGGAATTTTTGTTTTTATTTTTTTAGTTGTAATTTTTTTATTAATTGTATTTAAATATGTGGTGTTGGGTTTGTGCCTACCCAAAGATATATTTCTCATATATTAAGCATGTTTCTTGAGTTATTACAAGTGTTTATTTGCCTCTAAAAAAATTATAAGTGTTTACTTACTGTTGATTTTGACTATTAAATATGATTAAAATATAAACGTATATTGATTTAAATTATAAATTTACATTAAATCGTCTCTTTTTTTGGAAAATATGAAAATTAGTTTTCTAACTTTAAAATAAAGAAAGATAAAAATTCCTTTAGATCTGTTGTTGATAGAATATATTTGTTCGTAAATTCATAATCTTTTAAGGATAAATTTGGTGATAAGTTAGTGTACCACTGGGAAGTAATTAAGGCTCCCTAATGATCGATCGAGTAGTAGTTGTTATTTGTTATTAGAGAAAAATATGATAAAATCATATTTTTTGTTCTTATTTATATCATCTGACGAAAAAAATTGAAATATTTTATTCAGTTTTATCTTTATAAAAGAGATCAATTCAAATAAATAAAGTCTATTTCAATTTATATTATGATATTTTATTCAATTTTATATTTATAAAAGAGATCAATTCAAGCAAATCAAGTCTATTCCAATTTATATTATAATATATATTTATACTTTTACCTTACTAACTTGAGTATCACAATATCATCTTAGGTGTATTTCACCACTATCCAGTTGTGAGGAGCAGACAAAGGATTTACATGTTCTGGTTAATGATTTTATTAATTAATAAATGTATAAAAAATATTATTTTATTAACTAATCGTAAAGTATTATTTTATTATATACTAATACAGCATATTACGTTAACAATACGTCAAAATTTAAATAAGTTAAATTCTATATTTTTCTCCTAAGAGCAGCCTCTTGTTTTTGCAATTTTGATAAGTGGAATTCCGAGGCAGCAGCGAGTGTTATGGGTCATATCTTAGAGTTTAAGATACATCTAATACTTATCATTAGTCATTAGATTATTTGAAATGTTGGGCAGTGCAATTTTCCTTTTCTACCTTTTGGTGTCAAGCAGCAAAAGCACCACTATAAGTATAAAGTATTACTTTATGACCTGACAACTCGATGGAACGCAGCAGTAATATTATTGTCTTTGCATTGGCCAACCAAGCTTGAACAATAACAGGCCAATTTTGCTAGCAATTCTTTTAATTTCTTTATAATAATAATAATAATATTTTTATGCATGCTGGCAGTGACATGTTTATCCATGTTACTTATTAGCTAAGGGAGTGCATGTGCTTTTAGTAATCCCTAGTTTCTGCATGTTATGTCTCCTTTGTTATGCCGGAGAGGGCCCTTATTTTCAACTTTCTAGCAAATTTTATTCATTTCTTGCAATTTATTTTACTTCATTTTTATTTTATATATTTGTATTAATTTATAGTTAAAAATAAATGGGATGATCATCCCACGAACTATCGTGTGTCCCTAGTTTGCTATTTCCAAAAGTTGTCCAAAAGAAAAAGGGTATAAAGGTCATATGAGTCTAAGTCAAACGGGTTAGTTTAGCACTTGAAAAAAAAATAGTTTAAGGTAGGTTTTTCGGTCTAGCATGTTCTACGTACTCAACTACATATATTGACGCCTTAAGAAAAGGTTCATCAATCGATACGAACAGTATCTTTATAACTCGGATGCAGGTTATAGGTGATTTATTATATGGATTATAAATTTTAGCTTTTGGATTAATCTCATATGCAGGTTATATCTTACATCTATTACACTAGATTATCCACAATAGTGTACCCTCCACCTCCCATTGTCTCAAAAAACCTTCCATGTCTGAAAACTCCAGTTTATTGCAATTGTATCAAATCAAATGTTGAAAAAACCTATATAAAAAAAAAAGGTGAGCACTCAAATATAAAAAGAAAGAAAGATGACAATTAATGACAAGCGGAAGAGTTACACCTGCCATTTTGTTATTGATGAGGTCATCATTTTGTCTATAAGGATTCATGCTCGGATATGATGAAAATGATGTCATCATCATAAGTGGCAATCCCAATGGCTCTGTCAATGTCATTAAGAAAACAATACGAAATTAGTTCAAGACTTAATTTGATAATTGATTTATTAAACTTTACTCTTAAATCAAGTAAGTTAAACTTTAGTTGAAAATTAAGCTCCGTAGTGAATGTTTCAAACGAGAAAACTTTTATAATGAGAACATTTAATGTTAACCTTTGGATCACAATTAAAAATAATTAACACTTGAGATTAAAGCAATCCTTAAGTGAGAGCACATGCTTACCTTTTCCCTTGGTGTTATTTTTCTGTATAATCAACAAATTATTCATGAACGGGAGTAATGTATTGTAATCACTGGCGGAGCCAGAAAAATTATAAAGCCTGGGCAAAAATTTAAAGATAGCAAATTCACATTGTATATAATATGTAAATAGTAATCAATCAAAATAAAAGAGACTCGTCATTTTGTCAACAAAAATATAGTTTAAAATAAAAGAGATAAACATAATCTTACAATAGCGGGTTAAATAAAATTACGAGGCAAGTGTCCTTTCCGAGACTTCTTTGCGGTAAATGTTCGAATAATATCAATATCATCAAGTGACTTGAATATCTCCCGCTCGGTGTAACATACCATCAAGTCATTGAACCACACATCGTTGATCTTATTGCGCAATTTAGACTTGATAATCTTCATTGCTGAAAAAGCTCTTTCAACGGATGATGCCGACACCAATATCAAAGCTAGCTCAATAAGTTTATAAACCAATGGAAATACCAAATGTTTCTCAGTTTGAACCATCTTCATAGCCAAACTTTGAACATCTTCACAAGTGGAAAAAGAAGCATTTCTTCTCACTTGAAGCACATAAGTTTCAAGTTGATCCCTAATTGTTCCTCGGTCATCATCAGAAAAGTCTGCATGATAAATATCAGCAAGACGAGCAAGCTTATCAACATCAAACTTGGAGAAAGAGTTCTTGGGGTCAAGACATGAGAAGCAATCAAGTATAATGTTACTTCCTTCACTAAAGCGGTGATCCATCTCCACACATATTTTATCGATAGCAACATAAAAAATCTTTGCACGGTAATGATGAAGATTAGTGATAGTCCTCCCTTCTGCTCTTGAACGACCCCGAACTGGTATTTCGTCATCCATATTTGGTACCAGAATACTTTTAGCAACACAAAATCCTTGGACATCGGCAAAAAAATTATTCCAGCCACTCTCTCTCATTGTGCCCAACCGAGCTTTGACAACATCAACTAATTCCATGGCATTCACAATATTAAGATCTTTTCTTTGCAATATATTTGAAAGCTCGTTTGTGATACCAAACAACTTTAACATTAACCTCAAAATAAAAGCAAATTTAAAGCTCTCCATTTTTTCTATCAAACATGCTGCTTGAGATGGTCCACATCCATCTTCATCAACCATACTAAGCACCTTTAACACGGAGGACCACATTTGATCCAAACGAAGCAATGTAGTATGATGTGAACCCCATCTAGTATCCCCGGGTCTAGTGAGACTAGATGATTGGTGTAAGCCCCTTCCTCTAGATATCTCACCACTCTCAAGTTTATTTAAAATATCTTTGTGTTGTGCCTCTGTCAAAGCATCCCTCCTCTTACAAGATGCACTTGTTGTATTAACAATCAAGGTGATGTACTCAAAGAAATCATGAATAGATGAGCAACTACTAGTAACAGACACAACAACCAATTGCAAACGGTGAGCATAACAATGGACATAGAAAGCATAAGGATTTTCATCTAGAATTTTTCTTTGCAAACCATTAAATTCACCTCTCATATTTGAAGCTCCATCATATCCTTGCCCTCGTATCCTTGAAATAGATAATGTGTACTTATCAAGAATACCATAAAGAGCATCCTTTAATGACTTAGATGAAGTATCTGTGACATGATGTAGAGCAATAAATCGTTCCACAACATTCCCTTTGTCATTCAAAAACCTAAAACAAATTCAACCAGTTTACTTGGCGGCATAGAGAATAATAGGTAATGAAAATTGGAAATTGGAAAATACAACTACTAACCTCAACATCACCGCCATTTGCTCTTTGACGGATATATCACGTGACTCGTCAATAAGCACGGAGAATTGTCTATCACCAAGCTCTTCCATAATCACCTTGGTAACTTCATGTGCACAACACGTTGCAAGCTCCTTTTGAATGTCACCGCAAGTCATTGTGCAATTTTTTCCACCACGGTCAAAAGCATCCCTCACTTGTTCATTCTGAGATTTTACCCAATCTACCATCTCTCTAAAATTGCCCTTATTTAGCGAAGTAGAGGATTCATCATGGCCACGGAAAGCCATGCCTTGTGCTATGAGATATCTTGAACAATCTAAAGAACAAGTCAAACGAATCTTATACAATTCTTCTAATTCCTTGGTTGCTTTAGCAAACTTACTTGTCACACTTTGTCTTTGATTATTATAATCATCGTAGTGCTTGACACATGAGTTGTGCAAACTATTATGACTACCAACATGATCTTTCAAGCCTTGAGATGCATGCTTCCAATCTCTATATCCGCTTTTAGTGAAGACTTCAAAACCAAAGTGTTCGGCCCTCCCGGGTTGCTTAAAGAGAAAGCAATAAAAACAATAAGCTGCATCCTTGATCTCACTGTATTCTAACCATGTGTAATTCTTATACCATGATTTACTAAATGCTCTAGAAACACTTCCAAATGGAGTACGAGGAAAGCTTGGCAAATGTGGTTGCATTGGACCCTTCAATATATATGCCCTCCTCACTTGATCTTGAATATCCGGAGCATACTCATTAATTTGTTTCCTATGACCTGGATCACGCACAATCTCATTTGGGTTAAACTCATTAACCACATTAGGTGGCGGTTCTAATTCGGCTTCTTGTTGTACAACATTCACATTCTCAATACTTGCTCTATCAACCAAAAATCTCCTCATCTCTGAAATTAAATGATCTTAAGTTAATACTCAATTAACAATTAAAATCATAAGAATCAAAATTTAAATAAGAATAGTTTTTCAAAATAAAAGTAATCTCTTATGATTTATAAAGAGTAGGAACAAGCATTATATTATATTCAATTAAACACCATTATAGAAACTAATAAAATTAGATAACCAAAAGAAACCTTTATTGTAGATAATTTATCTATCAATAAACAAATTTACAAGTGGTATGATTCCACTGTAAAAGATCTTTTTACTGCTATTATAAATAATACTATATGCTTATAATATTACTAGATACACACTTTAGTTTGACTTATCAATAAAACTTTTATAACCAATGAATCTTGCTGTGTAGTAGCTTAATCTCACACTTAGCAGCACACAAAATGACAAAATATATTATAAAGTAAATATTTTTTATAATGAAATTTATTGAAGTTATCAGTATGATACAATATTATAATTTCACCATATGAGATTTTAGATAAACTTGAAAAATATGGGACCCATTTTCACAATGTTAGTACTTCTATATAACATAAAATATTTAACCTTTCAAAGACAAACCCAAATTTTTCTTCTTCTCTGTGTCTGCTACTACTAGGCGGTGCAAATAAACCCAATCAGTTGAAATTAAACAATTACTAACCGAAAAAAAAGGGGAAGGCGGTAGTCGGAAAAGAACCAGTAGGTGTCGATGGCGGAAGCTTTAAGGTTTCTACAGTGTTGCTGCGGTGACGAAGCTTTACTTCTTTTGTTTCTGTTACCTATATTTTTGCCCTTTTAATTTTTAACTCTTACAATTGTTTTGCCCTTTCTTTAATATTTTTCTTTTAATTTTTACCTTTTTTTTTTTTACCAAATGAATTTGGGCCAGAGCCTGGGCAATTGCCCAGGGTAGCCGGGCCTTGAAACCGCCTATGATTGTAATTCTCATGTTCATGAACAGAAAAATTACTATTAAAAAATTAATTTATTAATACTTCTTTAAATAAAATTATTTACTCCCACAAAAGATTGTGAAAAAATTACACGATAGGAAAAATATTAACAAATTCAAAAATTTAGCATGGTTTGATACTTCTTGTTACGTCCACACGGAATCGTCTCAAAATTATTTCACTATCAAAAAAAATGATTACAAGATTCTAACCCACACTAAATAGTGTAACACTCTACAAATCCCTGAGTACCTCACTCAATAGTTACAAGAAATGATAACACTTTCGCACAAAGACATTTTTCTCTTAACAAAATGACTTTGTTTCTCAATTTCTCTTCTCAGACACTCTCTCTTCATGTGTGTCTTCTCTACTAATTATCTTCTTTATTTATAGAGAAGATTGTCATCAATTATAATAAATAAGTTCTCTTGAAAGTTGAAACAAAAATAACTCTCAATGCATCCATTCAAATAAGTTTCTTATAGTAAAATGCAATCTTCCACTTTGCATTTAAACCACCTAAACTTTAGTGATAAAAATTCAATTCTCACTATGCATTAAATTCACCTTATCTTTTGTCTTGGAACTCTACACTTACCTAGATTGGAGGTTTTTCAATGGCCAACAAACATGGACAAAGAATCAGGCGAGAGGGCAAGTTATTCACGATTTTATGTTACATGGAATAACACAACTTTAGTGTTGGTAACTGCAACATGCATGACTCCAAAATCTCGTCATAGCTGAACCTAAATCTTAGATTCAAACATCCCTTCTAGCAACACATGCTTCTTCTCATTCTTCTTTTTATTTTTTGCAAAATTTAATTTGTTTCTTATGTTAGGAATTTTATAATTCATAATTAATTAATTAATGTGGGCTACATATTATATTATAATATTTATATTAGTTATATACATTTTTTATGGGCTTAATATAAGTGATCTAATTTGGTGAGTTTATTAGACTATTAGCAGAAAATTGATATGGACTTAATGAGCGGAAACCAGTTTGCCCCATTAGGGGATAATAAGAGTCCTATTAGGTTTAAAACCTGAAGCATGGTTATGGTCCTCAATACATCAAATCAAGAAATAGTGTTTCCTCTCCTCATCTAAAGAGAAAATGGCAATTCCATAAGGAATAAGGTGATTTGGTTAAGGAATGTCATTAAACCAATTGTTCGTGATTATTCTCCAGATTCCGCTACATTTTTTTTATCAATCATTATGGATCCAGGTATTCCTAAAAATCTTCTCGATAATCTAATGTAATGTGTTCATGTTGGTTATTGGTATTTTATAAGGATCTCCTAAAATTCCAACAAGTGGTATCAGAGCCACCATTACTGTTAGATTATTGGAATTTTAAGTTATTTGATTTTAGTTATACCTGAATTACTTTGGTTATATGAACCCTATTTTTTTTTTTTGGAACAACACATACTTATTGTCGGTAAATTTAGATATTTCCATATTGGATATTTGATTTGAATTCGAGTGTATTTTGTTTGTTGGCATCGTTATTTGGTTTTGTGAACGACTTCTCTTCATGGCTACTGTTCATATCGTTTCTGATATATATATATATATATATATATATATATATATATATATATATATATATATTTCAGAAAACTTTTTGCGCATGCAGTTTTTGATTTTTTTTTTGTTAAAAAAAGGAAAAAGTAATATAAGGAAATACATGATGAAAATGTCTAACTTGCCATCAAAACTAGAAGCACTTAATCTAGAGCTTGGTGAAGATTGGCTCATGCATTTAGTTTTGATATCACTTCCTACAAGCTTTGGGCAATTCAAGGTGAGTTATAACACTCATAAGGACAAATAGTTCCATGATGAGCTTATATCTCATTGTGTGCAAAAGGAAGAAAGGTTGCAGAAAGACAAATTTGAAAGTGTTCATTTAAGTTTGGCCTCTCAAAATAAGAAAAGAAAGAAAACTAAGGGTGCTCTTAGTAAAAAAAACAAAAGAAAGATGAAGAATTTACTTGCTACTTCTACAAGAAGTTGGGACACTTGAAGAAAGATTGTCCAAGGTACGTTGGATGGTGTGTAAAGAAAGGTAAATATCTTGATCTTGTTTGTTTTGAAGTCAATTTAGTACTGAAGTATCTTTTCCATTTATTTGCATATCTAGTAATTTTTTTAATCAAATTGATTGACACGATATATTACCAAAATAATCCCTATTGAAAAAAAATTGATTAAAATTACATAGATTTTCATATGATATTATTTATGCGAATTGTGTTTGGCTCAAAGGAAGACACAATTTGATCAAATAATATTGTACATGCGATGATAAATGTGTGACAATTATAAAGTGCTTTCATGTGAATAATAGTTGGTTCAAAGACAGACTATTATATGACAGAATTTATTATTAATATTTGATCATTGGGTTGAGAGTATCAATTACAAATTAATTTCTCTGTCCAAAGACTAGGAGTTAATGTTGTGCTAGGTATCTTGTAATGGGTTTGTTCTGTGAAATATTTGCATGTTATGTTGTATATATTTATATATAGCTTAATTATATGTGAAAGTTGTGTAATTTTAAGACCTCTCATTTATTATATTAAATTGTCTTGTATTTTTTGGTTAAATTGATTGAAATAACATGTTGTCAAAGTAATCCCTATTGCGTAAGTTGATTTGGTTGATTTACATAGATGTTGCATGAAATTATTTATGCGAATTGTACTCGACCCATAGAAGACACAATTTGGTAGAATAATTACATTTTTGTGATGATAAACATGTAGTGATTATAAATAGTGTGATCTTCCATGTAAATAATGAAATTTCCAAAGACAATCATTATTTGACCAGAGTAATCATCATATAAGTTTTTCATGTGAGCAATGAAGTGTCCAAAGACAACCTTTGTTTGACAGGACTTATCACCAATGTTGAATCAATACGTTGAGAGTACCACTGGTAGTTAGTCTTTTTCAATCCAAAGATTGAGGATTAATGGTACGTTAGGTATATTGTTTGGGTCTTAAAATTTATCATGAAGATTATTTGCGCAATGTATGCTTATTGTTCTCTTTTTTAACTGTTGTTGTTGCTACTACTATGGTTTAAATTACTCATATTATTTGAATCCCAATGTTGCATATATAAAATTTAGAGTTAGAAAAGAGTCAGCTGAGTATTGAGGATATTGCATAATTTTTTATTTCTTTTAGCGAAGAAACAAGAGAACAAGATAAGAAATTTCCTTGTTACTTTTGTAGGATGAGGCATATAAAAAAGTCACAATTACACTATTTAATGCGTGAAGAATGACAAATTTCTCATGTTTGTTTGTTTTAAAGTTAATTTAGTTTTGTATCGAAGAACGTTAGTGGGTAGATTTGGTTCTACTACTCACATAAACATGTATATACAATGCTACCAATAAAGTCATCCGCCAAGTGATAATGAAAGATTCATCTATGTGGGCAGTGACATAAAGTTGTAGTTGAAGCTATAGGAACTTTTATATTGCTTCAAAAGACTCAATTTCATTTGAATGTAGTTGAGACATATATTGAGTTGTTTATTAAACTAAATTTTATTTCTAATTTGGACAAATTCAGTTATTCGTGTTCAATTAGAAATAATAAAGTTAGTCTCTCTTGTGATTCAAATGTTTCAAGTTATGAGTTCTTTTATGGATATTTGAGTGTTCCTATTGCAAACAATTTTGGGTGATACATAACTTAAAATTAAATGAAAATTTCATCACTTTATAACATAAACGCTAAATTCATATCTCTTAATAGAGAATTTGGATGCTTGTGTTATATAAATTTTGAATCCTTTATATTGGTTGGACCTTAAAGTCTACATTATAAAGGGAAAATAAACAAACAAAATAGAACTCAGATGCTGAAAGAACTAAGGATGTCTTAAAACTAATACATACATATATTAGTGTTTTATTCCTTATGGATTCATGGAATGATCAAATGTATTTTATTATGTCCATAGATGATTCCTCTTTATTTAAATTATGAGAAGTTTTGGCATCTAGACATTTAGTCTTTCAAAGCTGAAGTTGAACTTCAACTAGGAAAGAAAATTAAGGTTATCAAATCTGATCATGGGGAATACTATGGTAGATATGACATAATATGCAACGTTTGGAGTCTCCTTGTGTTTTCTTCAATAATTGTGAATTTGTTTTACAACATATAATGTTAGGCAAACCTAGCATAAACAAAGTTGCAAAATGATGAAACTAGACTTATGCAGATATGGTAAGAAGTTTGATTTTTCTCTGCCAAAGTCAGTTTGGGAAAAGATATTAAAGAATATAATTTATATCTTTTAAGGGTATTAATTAAAGTAGTCATTAACAACCCCTATAGGTGTGAGCCAGGGAAATCCTAACATTAGGCATATGAACATTTGGGGATGTTTAGCCGAAACAATGTCTTATAGGCTACATGAAGGTAAGCTAGACTTAAAGATAGTTAGTTACAATTTTTATGTTACATTTAAAGTTATCGCATGTATAAGTTTTCAATCCCACTTTAAGATCATGTTTGAGACATGCAAGACTCCTTGAGTAAATTGAGTTTAGAGGGGAAGGAAACATAAGGAGTGTTGTCTTTAAAAAAATAACCTATTATTGACAATAAATAAGTCTTTGTACTTACATTTGTTCAAGAAATAAATATGGTAATTAAATAATGATGTTACTCCTAACATTATTAAAAGACAAGACAATACTAAGATTTCCTCTCAAGCACCACCTAAAGTTCAAACTAAATAGTCTCAAGAAGTGTCATTAAGAAGATCCTCTAGAGAAAGGGAAAATGTAATTTGATATGATTATGTTATATTTCTTTAGGAATATGAATATGACATTAGGTTGACTGAGAAGGTCTAATCAACTTTAGTCAAGTCATGTTGTGCTCTCACTCTCAAGTGATCTGATGTCATTAATGATGTAATAAAACTGATGGTTGAACATGACATTTGGGATATCGTCAAATTGTCTGAAAGTGTGAAACCCATAAGTTGTAGATAAATATCTATAGTCGAAACAGATTCAATGGGTAATATTAAGATATATAAAGTTTGTTTTATCGCCAAAAGTTTTACAAAAAGGAAGACATCGATCACAAAGAGACTTTTTTTTTCTGATTTCTTAGAAAGACTTTTTTAGGACTATAATGACATTGTAGCTCATTTTGATGATTGTTTTGCATAGATGAATGTAAAGATTACATTTCTAAATGGAAACATTGATGAAATAATTTATACGGTGAAACTAGAAAACCTTGTTTAAGATGATCCAAAGTCTATGGTATGCAAACTAAAGAAATCCATTTATGCTTTTAAACAAGTCTCTCGTCTATGTTATTACAAAATTCAAGATTATCTCTTATGGGGTTGAGGTAAATTTGGTTGATGATTGCGTATACTAAAAGTTCAGTGGGAGAAAATTTATTATTTTGGTATTATATGTTGATGACATTCTACAATCATCATACAGTTTATTGTTGCAAAAAAGTTATATTGTAATTTATCATGTATGCTTAAGTTTATTTTTTTTATTCTCTTGAAATAATTTTTAGTGGGACTCCTAAGGTGATATATGAGTAATCTTGGTATGTAACACTAGAAAGTAGTAAAGCGCATAATGAGCTAATTGAAGAGGAAAAGAAACTACGTGTTTTCATATCGAAAGTCTAGAAGTTTAGAGATTATTGAGTATTCTAACTTCAATTTTATGGAATGTCTTAATAACAATCACTCCTCATAAGGATCCACATTTAACCATGTTGATGGAGTTAATATTTTGTTATGAGACTGTCATACCCTAATTTTATCCAAGGACTATCGTTTGTTGATCTTTTAATCCTTGCTAGTCGACTTATGGTGTTGAATGTCAGTTATAGTGCGAAACAAATGATCATTCAATGTTTTGATCAAGAGTGCGAAAGATACTGAAAGGGAGAGGCAAAATGGTCATTTTAGGGAGTTTTCTGGACCTTGGCTCGCCCAAGCTAGCCTCTGGCTCACCTGGGCCTCCAAATTTCTTAGGAGTGAAGGAACTAACTCGCCTGGGCGAGCCAACTTACTTTAGGATGAAGCATCAGCTCGCCTAGGCGAGCTGCCATGGTTCCAAAGGCCATTTTTTGCTATAAATAGGCGTGAGAGAGGCTGAGTAAAGGGTTCCAAGGTTCAGCATTGAAGGATATTGAGAGAATTGAGAGAGAAGAAGAAGAAAGAAGAGAAAATGAAGCCTAGGCGCTACCGAATCGCGACCGTGATCGAACCCTACATCGTTCCTTATTCGGTGTTCTTCGTGCGACCGTCGGTTAGTTTTGTTTTTGATATTTGAATGTGATCTATGCACCCTTAGGGGTCCCCTTTGTGTTTTGTGCATATTCATTTCCTCCATCTATCATTGGTGATCTTGTTTTCTTTGTAAAGTTCAATCTTAACCGATCACTAATGTTGTAAAGTTATCTTTAAAGAGGTTGGAAGTTAACGAACGAAACCAAGATAAAATCAACTCATAATATCACTTGAGATCATTTCAAGGTCCAACGCCTTAACGATTCTCTCCTTTTTTCAAAAGTTAAAACATCATTTCAAGGTCCAACACCTTAACGATTCTCTCCGCTTTTCAAATTCTAAAACATTGTTTCAAGGTCCAACGCCTTAAATGACCTTTGTTCGCAATTAAGACCAATATTTCAAAAATATAAAATCAATTTAACACACAAACTTTCAGACTTAAAGAACTACATAAGTCTGAATTCCTCATCGCTCCTGAGGATACGTAGGAGCAAAGGCAGTCGACTCCAAAAAATAATAAACATAAAAAAGGAAAATACATAATAATATTGAAGTCACGGTTTTTGCACACTCGATTAAAGGCTGTCGTCCCTTATGACAGGCGCGTGGGTGCTAATACCTTCCACGTGCATAAACAACTCCCAAACCCTTATTCTCAAATTTCACAGACCTTCTTTTTTATTTTTCTAACGTTTTCCCTCGAATAAACGTTGCTGGAAACTCCACGCGTTTTCTTCATGAGAAGACACACTTTTTTATTTCACCTTGCCCTCCCGTCAAAGGATAGGTTGTGTCAGAGACATCATACTAGAATTTATGACAGCTAAATTATTGTAATTGGTTTGCCTGTTGTTGTCATGCCAACATTAAGAAGTCATCAGGTGTTTATTGGGACAATATCTTAGTGGTCTCATTAAGGATTCAATCAAATAAAAGTTTGTTGACATAAATTATTTGGTTGTTAAATAAAGAATTCAGAAAATACAAATTTATATAGAACATATATGGGCTCATTCCATGCTAGCTTATCCACGTACTAAAGGTCTGACACTTAAATTTTTTTCATGAGCATAGTGTTCATATGGGTGTAATTTCTGATAGTACCTTAGTTTAGTGAGAGTCTTACTTATGTTCTATATCTTATGGTTTACAAACATTTTGTTGTTTAGATTTTCAATAGAAATAAATTGATGTTTATCATCTTATTATAAACTTGTGTTATGTTTTATATGCGATATTTGTTGCATTTGGATTAATCTCTATAAAGAATAACGTTTGGACTAGTTGTAAATGAACATGGATAAGATCACATGACATGTTATTTTCATGCTGCATATTCATATTTGATCTATATCATCAAGTATAAGTGACAATGGTGGTTATTGTTGCTTAGTCACGTTAGATTGTGATGAAAACCATAGCGGTTCCTTATTGTTATATAAGATGGACCAGATTATTTAAGGGAAGTCTAAAAGTAAATAACATATGATTGTGCGCCTGGAGAATTTTGTGGTATAAATGTCTAAAGTTAATATGAAGCCCAAGTGAGAGATTGTTAGGAATTTTATAATTCCTAATTAATTAATTAATGTGGGTTGTATATTATATTATAACATTTATATTAGTTATTTACATTTTTTTTATGAGTTCAATATAAGTGATCTAATATGGTGAGCTTATTAGACTATTAACAAAAATTGATATGGGCTTAATGAGCAAAAACCACTTTGGCCCATTAGGGGATAATGGGAACCCTAATAGGTTTAAAACATGAGGCATGGTTATGATCCCTAATACACCAAATCAAGAAAGAGTTTCTCATCTACCTATCTGAAGAGAAAACGACAGTCTCATAAGGAATAAGGTGATTTAGTTGAGGAAGGTCATTAAACCAATTGTTTGTGATTGTTCTCCAGATTTCGTTGCGTTTGTCTGATCAATCATTATGGATGTAAGTATTCCTATAAATCTTCTTGATAATCTAACGTAATGTATTCCTGTTGGTTACTGGTGTTTTATAAGGATCTCCTAAAATTTTAACAACTTATTCTTGCTTGTATTTTTGCAAAATTAAATTTATGAAAATTACAGCACATTCACTAGTGAACAATTTGTTGATTACAATAATGTAAACCAAAAAGGGAAATGGGAAGGGGAAGTTAGGCACGTGATCTCACTTAAGGGTTGTTTTAATCTCAATCATTAATTATTTTTAATTGTGATCCAACAGTTAATTTTAATAATGTTGGACAAGTGGCCTCAATAACTTAAGAGGGGGAGTGAATTAAGTTTCAAAATTTTCCCACTGACAAACTTTAACCCCCTTTTAAATGATATATGATAGGCTCAAAATGCAAAAAGAATAAGTAATCAGTTTAATAATGTTCTTTTAATTGCACAAGAAAAGTAATCTGTAATAAAATAACTGAGATAAGGAAAGAGAGAAATGCAAACTCAATTTATACTGGTTCGGCCACTTCCCGTACCTACGTTCAGTCCTCAAGCAACCCACTTGAGATTTTCCACTATCTATGTAAATCCTTTACAGTCTTTGAACACACCTTGGGATCCTTCACCCTTATGTTCAAAATTCTTAAAGTCAAGAGACAAACAAACTCTTGATTACAACTGAGTTTATGAGATGAACAGAAAGATTTATTTCCTTTAGAGTAGATAATATAAATTGAAGTTCCTAGAAGAATTCTCAATAGATTTACAAGTGTTTGGCCAATATTTGTTTAGACAGTATTTGACAATTAAGTTCTCTTAGAAAAATCTCTCTTATACTTTTCAAAGTCAGACATACATATATATAGGCTCATTGTGCCTTTTCAAAATAGTTTCAAGAGATGTGTCTTTTATAAAAGTTTTTCTGAAATTTTCTCACTGGTAATCGATTACAAAATTTTGGTAATCGATTACACAGTTATATTTTGAAGGGTCATAACTTTTCAAAGTGTTTTTTGAAGTATCATTACTGGTAATCAATTACAGACATTTGGTAATCGATTACAAGATTTAAAATTCAAATTTCAAAACCTTTTTGAAAAACCCATTTGCAATCTTGTCTCTATTAATCGATTACAATACCTGGTAACCGATTACCAGTGCCTTGAGCTGTTTAAAATAATTGTTTGAGGCCAAAACTTATCAACCAATGTGAGATTCTTTTAACAAATAAACTAAGGTCTTATCTTTTTCTTGATCTTGTTTGCTTGACCTTGAATTAATCTTGAAGCAATCTCTGTTTGCTTAACCTCGAATGTTTCTTGAAGAAATCTTGTTTGCTTATACTTTGGCATCATCAAAAACCTGTATACATACATTCACAAATAATTCTCATTTTCTCATTATAAAAGTTTTTTCATTTGAAACATTACACACACACACTTATATTTCTTGCTTTTTATTCTTGTTTTTGTTTTTGCAAAACTAAATTCGCTTCTTATTTGTTATTTTATTTGTCCTTATTATACCACATAACATTTTAGGTGCTCTATTCAGTAAATCATCACGTAACATTCTAAGATTTTTAGGTGTTTATCTATTCATTTTCATAATGACATTTGAAGAAATAAATGATGTTGGTGATTGACCCATACAACTTCTTAAATGTTGTGCTTTTACACATGAAAATGTAAAAATATAATAATCTCTTTTAGAGTTGCAAATCGAGTTTCTTAGAAAAGTCAAATATTTAACAATGATTAAAATGCTTATGATTTTTACTCTTTATTTGGAAAGAAAAGTGATATTTTAAATTGACATCATCACATTTTCAAATGTACTAAAAATGATAGTGAAAAGAATCCATTAAGTGTTTATAGAAAGGAATTTATTGGTCATTGTGTTGGTACAACTAAACAACATAAAGTTATTGAATTGAAAAAATAAAGAAATTAAAAAAGTTAATGAAGTACTTTTAATGCAAGAATGTGGATTGCTAAAACAAAAATGGATCTGAGGAGCAATAGATAGTTAAATGTTTTAATAATTTTCATAACCACGAGTCATTGAATGACAAATAAGTTTAATATATTTCTAATAAAAGTAATTTAATAGTCATATATTATTTTTTCGAAAGTTGGTTGTTTCGTGAGTCTCACAATAAGAGTGTTTGAGTTAGAGAAAATAAAAGATATGCATATAATCTATCATTTATAGAAAATCATATCACAAATTTTATTCAATGTCAAGGTATTATTTGTAAAGAAAATAATGCTCTAAAGTTCTAATATTATTCAAAAGTTTAAAAGACAAATATGATGTCTTTCAATATGATTTCACAAACAAGTGGTGTCACATATACAAATGTAATAAGAATAAGAGTGAAGAGTATCCATTAGGTATTTCTATAAGGAAATTTATTTGTTATTGTGCTAATAATATTGAACAACAAAAAGCTATTGAATTGTAAAAACCAAATGTACAAATAAAGCGTTCAAAATAAAATTCTAGTGCAAGAATGTTCGATGCTAAAAGAAAAAATAGATTTAAGGAGTAATATAGTTCTATGTTTTACAATCATGTCTTCCATAATCACAATTTGTTGGATGATAAAGAAGTTCAATATGTCCCTAATAAGAGCAATTTTACAATCGTATACTATTGTTGTCAAATGTTGATTGCCTCGTAAGTCTCACAATGAGTGTTTGAGTTAGAGAAAGAAATAGATATTAAGTCATCTGTCATTTTTAAAAACAATTAAAAAATTATCCGGTCTCAAAGTGATAAAGAGAATAATGCTTGAGGTTCTCAAGTTACACCAAAGATGATCTCACTTAGAAAGTTTTTGATTCATACTTTATTAGACGATGAAAATAACAATTCTCTTTGAAAAACAAAATGAGATATAAGATCTAAAAACAAATTTAAACCATTTGTCAGTTCAAGCAACAAGAAAATACACAAAATTTATATTGGTTCGTTTCAAACTAGAGACTATGTCTAATTCTTAACAACAATCAAGTTTTTATTGGGGATAAATATGTATGTCCAAGATCCAATCCATCATGTCATCAATTTTAGTAAAGAATTATTCTTTATTTTATTATTATATTTAGTTTTATTAAATTGTTAATTTTACAAGTCCTTGATTAAAATTAGAGGTTTGTTATCATGATAGAGATTATGATAATGAGAAACAGGTCCTTTATAATTTTAATCTAAATTATCCTCGATTGTAGGATTATGTAAATAGGACATCAATAATCCGGACAGATCAATATATATATGTCATGATCTTTATTGGATAAAGGTTAATATATCTCCTTTATTAAATTGCATATATATATATATATATATATATATATATATATATATATATATATATATCTGTATGTATGTATGTATGTATGTGTGGATGTCATCCTTGAATTGACTTAATTGAGAATTTCTAATAGTTAATATTACTTTGATATGTCAATTGGAAGTTCTCTAAGAAGAAATATAATAGTTTCCTTTGACTTGAAATTACTATAGTAATTAACAAGTTATTTGTTATATTTTAATTCCAAACACCTAATGTCTTAAGGCATTAGTTGAATGAATATTGAATATGATTAAATACTTGTAGAATTAATGATTAATCAAGAAGGAATATATCAACTCTAGGTAATGAGCTTGAACTTTGTAATAGAATTAAGAGCTTGGGCACGACAATTGAATGAAAAAAGAAAAGAGTTTCTTAAGTCATTCATTGATTAAGTGTGTTAGCTTATTAGAGTTTGACAATAATACTATATTCTAAAGTTAACCTTGAGCTATAAATGATGGAAGGAAATATTATATTATTATTCTATTGGTTCTTGAAGGTAAAATATGTTATTTCATGTTATCCAGACGTTAAAGAATGTTGCTAAATGCCTACCTTGATTAGTAAATTAATTTAGATTAATTTTTATTTTTACAAAGATAAAGAGATATGAAATTATTTTAAATAAAATCCTTTCAATTTTTTTCTTTGAAAAAAGGCTCAAATCCATATCTCTTAACATTATGAATAGAAGTATATACTCAGGCAAAGTACACCATACACAAACTAGAAAAGTTCAAGCCTAGTTTTAGACCTGAAAAGTAGAAAGAAGATTTTTTTCTTTAGAGTTCCACTCATCAAAGAGTTGATGAGTTGATAACAGAGTTTGGTCTCGTTATGGATACAAGTAAAATCTTCACACTATTGAAGAAAATTTTTGTTGCTTCAAGAACCCACATTTGGGTACATAAATCTATTTTTCTTTATTTATTATTGTTGTATATTTTGAATGCAAAAAAGATCATAATTTTCTGTTGTAAGTGTTGGGAACACTTCTATTTAACTATCAGTTTTCATTAACTTATCAAAGTTATAAGTATTGTTCACTGTCACTTCTAGTTCTTACACTTGAAAGTTCTACCCCAAGCTTGACTTAAACCTAGTATTTTTTTGTCCTACCAAATAAATCAACAAGATTTGTTGGAAGATCGCACACTAACTAAAATATGTGATTGTCTTACAAATAGATATATCACTCAAAACTTTTTAGTTTTTTCTCTCAAGGTATACAAGGTATTTTCAGAGCTTAGTATCTTTACAAGAATTTATAGAAATCTTTACAAGAAATAATGAAAGAATAATTCATCTAAATGATATGTGTCTTGTTTCTTCCAAGTATTAGGGGTGGATAAACGGACCCAGGTCCATGGACTGGCCCGCGGTTCGCGCGGGTAACATACCAATTTTTTAAAACGGTTCATGGTTATGTCATATTTTTGGGCCTGCCCCGCTTAACCCGCAGACTATGTGGGTTTGGCCCACGGGATCCGCGGGTTGCCCGCATTAGGATTTTATTGCTTCAAATATGAAATCATTTGTTGTTGGAAATGTTTAAGTTTCATATTTTAGATTTATTGCTTGGATTTTTTCTTTTGTTAAGACATTATTTATTTTATTGATGTAATTGACTAATTGTTAAGATTTTTTATTTACATTTGTATTGGAGTTAATTTGATTGTGTTGTATTTTTATTGAAATTAAAATTCTTTTAAAACTAGACCCACAGACTGGCCCATTTGACCCGCGAGGTCCGCGGGGCGGGGGTCGACCAATTTATTTGGTCCGTGTAAGAATGCGGGGCGGGTTGGCCCGATCCGCTGCCAATGCGGGCTTATGAAGACAAACCTTACACGGGGCAGGCCGGCCCACTTACCCACCCCTACCAAGTATCCATTGTCTCATAATAGTTGGATTCTTCACTATGTTTTGTGTCTAAAGTCTTAGTCTATTGGAGCATTTAATGCAAGCATTAAATGCATGTTCCTTCTTCATGCAAAGTCCATGCTAATATGATAGTGTGCCTTCTAATTCAATAGGGAAGTCACTTCTTTCATCATAGGAGGTCTGCAACAACAAAGCACGCCTTTTGATAAAGATCAACGTTTTCTAGACTCTGGACTTTCATTTATTCTTCATATGAATTTGACAAATCCTAGAAGAATGGTTTCTGCATAAAAGAATCTCAGACACATTATTAAATGAAGGTCTTAAACGCAATACTTGAATGTTATATCAAATTGGCTTATGAGTGCATCGTCTGAATCTTCAGACACATAGAGACAGATCATGATTTGATAACACATTAGACACAACTTTAATCATTTGTATTTATTTTCATTTAATCAAAATAATTAGGAGTCTAGATTCATCTTTAAGACATAAATATTTTTTAACTTAATAGAATCTTTTTCTATAGAATGACCAAATACAAAGATTGCATTTTGCATATGATATATTGTGGCAAAATTATCAACTTGATTATCTTTTTTGGGGGTTCAAGATAGGATGACTCTAAATTTCAAGGTTATAAGTCATAAGTTATTCAATTAGAAGACAAACCAACAAAAAAAATCAAAATATAATTATAATGCAAGAATGCTAAAAGCTAAAAGAAAAAAAAAGGATTTGAGGATATTATTATGAAATATCAAAGATCACACTAGAAGAGGAGTTGGATAGTGTGTTAGACAAATATGATAACTTTTTTGCAAAGAATTTGTTTTCACAAACAGATATGTAAAAGCAAAGTTTCTGACTATGTCATCCAATAAGTGAAAAAACAACTTTAGTGAAAACAACTAACTATCGTCCAATGAAAGGTGAAATAGGGTTTTTACACAGGTTTTCAAATAAACACTTGGTAAACAAGTGTGTTTGTGTAAGGTTAAAGAATACTAATCAAATAACTTAAGAGAGAAGTAAAAACACTTAGTTTATATTGATTCACTCAAACAAAGCTACGTACAATTCTCCTTTACAAATTTGCGAAGGATTCCACTAATCAAAGTTTATTGCAAACAAGTATTTTAGATTGTTACTCCTGGCTACAATAGTACTCTTTAGGTCACTACTGGCACACCCTTAGACTCCCCTTGAATCTAAGATACCCATGTATTTTTTGACACTAAGTCACTTTTGGCTTTCACAAACAAAAGTTTGAATGAATACAACGATTCAAATCACTCAGTACAGTGGATAAACAATACGCTTGAATACACATTAATTTTGCTAGGCAAAGGATGAGCTATTTAAGTGCAAAGTATTTTGTCTAAATATTTTAACAAATTTCTCTTTAGAGTTCTTTTGCTCATTTTCTCTTAATTACTTTGTTATTCAAATGCAGTTTTTGAGTTGCCTTTTATAGACTTCGGAGAAGGATCCGTTACAGGATTAGCATTGACTCCTTGATATAATCGTTGTCCCACAGCTTGAAGTAGTGCAGTGTGTCACACTCTAGTTGGAAAGAGAAGGAACATTAGTACAAACAATTGTATGTGCTTCTCTTCCATGGTGAAAGCGACCTTTGACCAATATTCCTTTTCATCCATTCTATTATATTCTTTTGTAAATTCAAATAAAGAGAGGTAAAAATGAAATTTTGAAAGCTAAGCTCATGCTTTGTAGCTAACACTGACTTTCAGTACAATGTTGGATGTCACTTACACTTATTATATAAATAAAGTGTGTAAGTAATTTAAATCCATTGGACATGAATAAAACAACACAATGTATCAACACTGGTCTTTACAATAGTGGACGCTAGTCAATTAACATGTTGGATGCTAGATATTCTCTTTAATAAAACAGTTTTCACTTGTGATTGGGCGCACATTTATAAGAGCTTGTATGATAAGAAATAATGTCAAGTGTGCTCCTTATTGAGTTGGTCATGTTTACTTAAGAATAACTCATTAGTCTATCAATAATTTATATCTTTGTAATCATTAAAATCAAAGGGTAAGGATGGATCATCTAGTAAACAATGGACCGTTCAGACTTAACAATTATTGTCAAATGTTGGTTGTCCCATAAATCTAATAATAAGAATACGTGAATCAAAGAAATGAATACACATATCAATCATCTACCTCTTTTAAAAAACATATAAGAAAATTTATTCAACCTCAAAGTGATATGGGTAAAGAGAATAATACTTCTAAGGTTCTCAAATCATGCAAAAGTTTAAAAGAAAAAGATGATGTTTTCTAATACAATTTCTTTATTAATAAAAGTATCAAATTGGAGCATATTTTTTGGATTGTTAGCTATTCAATTTGAGCATTAGAAGCTTTTAGAGATATGATTTGTCTTAAATACTACATATAGAGTTATTATAATATGCCTCTTAAACTATGAGATGGACTATATGTTAGTGTTGATAATCATGAAAAATCAATTTTTTTTTGTTCTATTGTGAGATGAGAAAATTTCTTCCCTCACATGCTCTTTAAAGGTAAAATCATATTATTTAAATATTTTATTGTTACTCTAGTTTTATCTTTAACATTTTAGTATTTTTTATTATTTGTATTTTTTTTGTTTCATGTACTTTGTCAAAGGAAAATATTCACAAACAATCCTTATTGATGAAGGTCTTACACTTATAGAAGCTATTTGGACAAAATGGAAAAACACAAATTCATTTTTCATATGGTATATTATGATAAAGTGATCAACTTTATTATTTTTATTTAGCTCAAGATATAATGACTTCATATGAATCTTATAGTTTATAGAATTTCTAATATAAATATGATTATAAACACTAATTAGAATTGATGGTTGCATGGTTTCGTCTATGCTTGGACAAACGTTAACGAGTCTTCCAGAGTCATAAATTGAGCTTTTGGCTCAACCAGGAAATATTGATCAACAAGAGTCTTATGAAGGTTAAATATTTAAAAAGGATGAAGATGGTTATGAATTTGACTGTGTTTGAAAAGAAGTGATTTTTCAATTTGACATCATGTTTACAAATGTTGTAAAGATAAGAATGAGAAGAATTCATCAAGTATTTATAGGAGAGAATTTGTTTGTTATTGCACTGATAACGTTAAACAAAATAAAATTATTTAATTAAAAAAATAAAGTAACAAAAAAATTCAAAATGTAATTATAGTGCAAAAATGTGAATTGCTAAAAGAAAAATTAAACTTATGAAATAATGGGTAATTACATGTTTAAATAATTACTATAATCACGGGTAGTTGCATAACAAATAGGTACAACATCTTTTGAATAAAAGTAATTTCATACACATTTATTATTTACTAGTGCGTTAGTATTGTGTTATGCACAAAAGAAATATTTGAGAGGAGCCAACTAATTATTTTAACATATATATAACAATATATTAACAAAATTATGCGTGATTAGAGATAGACTTGCACCAAGGGGGTCTAGCTTAGTTGGTTAGGCAAGATGTGAGTCTTGGAAAACTGTCTAATACCGTGTCCAATTCGTCCCTTTGTTATAATTTCAATTTAGATTGTGTGTTTAAAAAATATTTCAACAACACTTAAACATTTTCATTCAATTACAATTTTATAATCAACATATTTAAACAAAATAAGTTAAGATCATCATTTAAATTTTTATAATTATTTTTAAATTTAAATTAAAAAATTAATTATAGAAATCCTTAAATAGGTAAAAAAAAAATAGAAGCACTAAATATGTTAAAAAAAAAACAAGAACTTATTTACAAAAATCATTTTTTGGTGTGCACTAAGAATATCATTCATTCGATACTCAAATACTAATTCTTTTTTAGGTATAAAAATTATCGAAGCGAGTTTTATCTTATCCCAACAATGTCTTTTTCTCTATTCACATGACCAAGAATTGAATCTTTAACAACATGCTTAAAAAATTCAGTTATCTATCAATTGTGTTAAACCTTGTTGATCTTTACACAAATCATTAAAATCATTTCTTGAAGAAAAACAGTAATTAACACAAAAATAATAAATAAATATGTAATATCAATGTAAGTTTTTTTATATTCTCAATCAATCAAACACAACTTTGGATATATCTTTTAAGATAGTTTAATGTAAAATAAACTTAAGATAATGATGTTTTATAATTGAATGACATTTTGCACCGTTAATGAATGTATTTTCATTATTAAGTTAAACTTAATCAATTTTAACTCAAACTTTCAATATTTCATTGTTCAAGAGTAATATTATTTACAAATTTTATTAACAAATGTTTTGAAAAGGATATTTTCTAATAAACACACAAAAAAATCATGATATGACAATATGCATGCATTAGAACAAAATAGATGTTTTTATGTGCTATTTTCAATCAATTGAGATAAATTGATTTCAAATATCGTAATAATCGATCCAGGATCATCCTTTATAATGACATGAAGCTTAAACCTAATCAAATAAGACAAAGATAAGAGTTAAAAAACCATAACTTTAATATGTAATTTAAAACAAAAACAAAAACAAAATGACACCATCAAAAGATACTTGGAATGCGACATTCTTGCCGCACTTTTCACAATAAAATTTGTTAAATGTATTTTACCTTCTTTGCATGCTTCAAACATAGATCATACTTTCAAATTCAACATCAATAATTTGAGCAAAAACAACACCAATTTCTTGCTAGAACAAAAAAAAATTGTTCAATAAAACACCATGCGTCCAATACAATAATCATTAAAATAAATTAAGCAGCAAGCGGAAAAGAAAGTTAAAAGTTATGTACTCTTTTTCATCTAAAAGAACAAGGTTATTGACATGACTCCTTTATTGAAACCAATCATCAACCACAATTGAATGAAACAAACTAAAATTTTACACTTGATCCTCTCAGTCTAAATAACATAAACCATATCATTGACATCTTTGCAAGAAGTATTATGAGATAACATTCACAAAAAATTGACAATAGAAGAGAAGCATGTGCATCTATATTTATATTGAAATTTGGTGAAAATTTATTTATTGATTTGTAGAGATAGAGATGATCATAACAAATATTTATATAGAGATAATAACACAAGTTTATAGAGGTAATATTATTCAGGAATTTTTAAAAGGAATGAAGAAACTATTTTAAATTTTATTTTTATATAATCCTATAATATATGAAAAATTATTTCTAATTTTCAAAAGAAATAGATACATTAAATTAAGAATGTGGCGAAAATTCTTTCACGAAGGTAATGACAAAAATTTATAGAGATAAATTATTCAGGAAAATTTGAAAAGGAATGAAGAAACTTTTTGAAATTCTTAATTTCCAAATTTAAAAATTTTGATTTATATAGATAATATTATTATGAGATTTTCAAAACCAATGAAGAAACTATTTTAATTTTTCAATTTCCAATTTTTTTAAACCAATTTTTTAAATTTTGAAATTCTACCTATTTGATAATTAAAACTGTTCATAATATTTGGTCTAATTTTTTCCATCATTTGCATAAGAAACTACTTTAGTTTTTAATTTTTAAATTTTAAATAATTATATAGAATGTGACATATTATTTATAATTTATAATTTCCAAAAGCAATAAGTGCACTAAAATAACAATGTGGTGAGAATTGATTTATAGAAATAAAAAAAAATTATAAACATAATATCATTCGGGGACTTTGAAAATGAATGAAGAAATTATTTTAAAATTTAAATTTCCAATGTTAAACGAATTAATTTATAGAGAGATAATACTTTTATGGGATTTTCAAAATAAATGAAGAATATGTTTTAAATTTTTTATTTCCAGTTTTTTATTTATTTCTTAAAATTTTGAAAATCTACCAATTTGATAATGAAAATTGTTTATTATATATTTATAATTTTCCTTTAAGTTTTATTTTCAATTTTCATAACTGTTTTAATACATTTGAAAATACATAAATGATCTTTAAACTTTTGGAGGGAAATTTTTTCACCAAGTGTATACTACTTAAAGAAATAAAGGATTAGATTAAAAATTGATGTTGGTTTAAAATAGTATATCTAATCCCTAATTTTAGTGATCTAATTATCATAGTTTAAATTTGAATTTGAACTTAAGAAGAAGAATTTGTTCCAAACGCTTTTTTTATGATTAAAGAATTATAAATATGTATGTCTAAATTAAATTCATATTATTAGTTATGATTATATGTCTAAATTCAAATTTTCAGAATTAAATTCATATCTAACTACACCAGAAAAAATACCATATAAATTAGAATTCTAAATAATAACTTTGTTATATAAGATTTACATTCAAATTTGTAAATGATTCTACAATCATGTCTAAATTAAATTCATACTATTAGTTATGATTATATAAATTCAAGTTTTCACAATTTTGATGCTTTAAATTTTTTTAACAAAATAAAAAAATATTTTTTATGCATTTGAAATTTGTAATATATTTATTTTTCAGCCTATTACCTAAAAAATATTTTTTTTTATTTTACTATAAATATTTGGATATGATCAATTTTTTACGTTTTATAGTCATCGTTAGTTTAAGTTTCAATTAAATAAGGACGTAGTATTATGTCAATATTAGAAATATCATGTAGTAAAATATAAAAAAGTGATATATTACATATATGAAAAATATACTTAAGCCATAAATATTTATCTAATTCAAATTAATTTCCATTCTTCTATTTTAATTGGTTGTTTGACATAATAATTTAAATCAACATAATATTTTATTCTAGATATTATATTAAATACTTAAATATTTTAAATTAGTTCAAATTAGTTCTCAATCCTAAATAATTTATCTGGTTTTTTAGAAATAATGTTTCAAAACAACAAAGTTGAATTGCATTAGTAATAGATGGCAAAGGCTTTCGGGAGATATCAATATATTGTTTTTTGGGGGTGGGGGGGGGGGGGGGGGGATAGGGTAGTATATGATTTAGACGAGATTCTTTGCTTGACATCTAATTTTTCTTTGTAATTTTCTAATACCTCTTATGATAATTCCTCAATCTCTTTATACTTTCCTTTTTTATGATAGTACCATTTTTTTCAATCTTCCTTTTCAAACTTCAAGAAATACTACAAAACCAACACTTGGTCCTGAATTATATTAACCTTGGATAAGTTTGGTTGGGTTAAAATAAGTGATTATTAAAAAATTATTTATTTATAAGTATTTCTTGTTAAAGCCTAAACACTTTTATGTTTGGTTATAATTATAAAAAACACTTTTTTCCATTAAAAGTGTTTTTTACACTGTTTGGGTATGCCAATTGTACAAGTATTTTTTATTAGAAAATTACATAAATAACCTTATAAGCACTTATAAAATAACATGTTTGTTTAGGAAAAACACACTTGTTATAAATGTTGTAAAAATACACTTCACCATATGTCCATTTTTTTATTAAGCTAACATCCACATATGCCTAATAGATAAAGGAAAATTGCATATATTTTTTTTAAGTTAACAACCATGTTCATAAGGTTTTACAATATAAAATATTTGCTACTTACATTAGTACTTTTAGTAGCAAACAATCAAAATTAAAATGTCAAACAAAAATTCATATTATTTCTTCCATGCATCAAAATTAGGGTAGTATATGATTTAGACGAGATTCTTTGCTTGACATCTAATTTTTCTTTGTAATTTTCTAATACCTCTTATGATAATTCCTCAATCTCTTTATACTTTCCTTTTTTATGATAGTACCATTTTTTTCAATCTTCCTTTTCAACCTTCAAGAGATCCTACAAACCCACCACTTGCTCATGAATAATATTAACATAGGATAAGTTTGTTTGGGTTAAAATAAGTGATTATAAAAAAATAATTTATTTATAAGTATTTCTTGTAAAAGCATAAACACTTTTATGTTTGGTTATAATTATAAAAAACACTTTTTTCAATTAAAAGTGTTTTTTACACTGTTTGGGTATGCCAATTGTACAAGTGTTTTTTATTAGAAAATTACATAAATAACCTTATAAGCACTTATAAAATAACATGTTTGTTTAGGAAAAACACACTTGTTATAAATGTTGTAAAAATACACTTCACCATATGTCCATTTTTTTATTAAGCTAACATCCACATATGCCTAATAGATAAAGGAAAATTGCATATATTTTTTTTAAGTTAACAACCATGTTCATAAGGTTTTACAATATAAAATATTTGCTACTTACATTAATTACTTTTAGTAGCAAACAATCAAAATTAAAATGTCAAACAAAAATTCATATTATTTCTTCCATGCATCTAATATCTGCCAACAAATCTTGATATGGACTTAAAACAAAAATTCCATTAGCTATTGTGCCCTTGAAACATTTCTACAGAAAACTTAGGAATTTAGTTTTTCCTTGCTTCCACTTCAAGATATCAAGATCTTCCTATAATCAAATAAAAATAAGTAAATAAAAAATCATAAAAACAAAACATAAATCCAAAATTATTTACATAGTATAACAAAAACATTAACATACCTTGCTTTTTCTAACCCACCATTCTTCTTTTGCTACGATGCTTTGCTCATAATTCCAACCAAGACTGGTCTCTTTCTCAACCAACTTAGCAAAAGATTGAAATTTTTTTTTAATGAATCTTATTTGTTTTATAATTGAGTAAACTTTATCTTATTTGAGATTAAGATACTAAATTAAATGATTTAACAAAATAGTAATTTGAATTGGCATCAATTAACAAATATATGTCTAAGAATATAATATATAAATGATCAATGACTACTAAAATCATGTCTATCAATTAATTACACTTAATTGTATTGATGGCTTAAAAATTAATTAATTGCATTATACTTAATTTGAGCCCAAAAAATTGTCATTGACTATCTTTAATTTGCTGCAAATTACCTTATTGTATCAGTACACTTTTTTGTTTAAAATAATTCTCGATGTGAATTTAGATAGTGATCTGTTTTATACCTTCAAAAATATATAAAAGATTATTACAATGATAATTATTATAATAGAAAAGGGAGAATAAAACAATTATATTTAGAGGCGGGCAACAGACATGTGAATGAGTTAGAAAATTAAGGAAATAGTGTTTGGTGAAAACTTATTAAATTACTAGTGTTTGGTAAAATTAGTTGTTGAAACAACTGAAAAAGTGTAAAATGACATGAAATTAATAAAATCATAATTTATTTATAAAAGATAATTAGGAAATTTGATAAATATATGAAGAGTAAAAAGAAAAAAATAATAAAAAGCCAAAGGTTAAAAGCTAACTCTTTTAAAAATTGCTACTTCAAGTAATATTTCAAAAAATAGAAAAAGTTACTAAAAAAAGTTTGTTTACTAAAGAGTCTAATAAGCTTTTCAGCTTTTAACAAAAATTAAACTAAAAATTAACCAAAATGTCTTGTCAAACGTAACATTGATAGATAGATAGATAAATAGATCGGTTAAAAAAGATAGATAAATGAATGTTAAAAGTTGATTTTTTTTTCCGAGTTACATAATAAAAATGTTTGAGTTAGGAAAATGAAAAGATATGCAAGTCATCTTTGAGTTTTAGAGAAAGATATCAAAAAATTCATTCAATCTTAAAGTAATATTATTAAAAGAATAATGCATATGAAGTTTTCAATTTGTTCAAAAGTTTAAAAGATAAAGATAACACTTATTGGTGCCTCCCAACATATTTTCTCAACAAATTAAAATAACAAAATGAAGCATATTATTTTGGTTTTTTGCAATTCAATTAAATTTATGAATTTTTTTATCATGTCGTAGTCTTTGATATCATTTTTACTTTTACTTCGGCTCTTCGCTATGCGAAGGTATGGGGGAGGGATGTTGTACGCAGCCTTACCCTTGCATACGCAAAGAGACTGTTTCCGGATTCGAACCCATGACCAACAAGTCACTAAGGCACAACTTTACCGCTGCACCAGGGCTCGCCCTCGTAGTCTTTGATATCATATATAGAATAAATCATTATAATATGCTTCTTGGACGTTGGGTTTAGATTAATAATCATAAAAATTCAAATTTTGTTCAATTGAAATTTTAGTTCTAATTTATGATTAGAGTTTTATGTATTTTGTATAATAAAAATAATCGCAAACAATTTTTACTGATCAATGTGATGTACTTAAAGATTATTTCGGCAAAATGGTCAAACACAAAGAATGTGTTATGAATGCGACATATTATGACAAATTTATCAACTTGGTTCTCTTTTTGGTTCAAGATACAATTACCTATGAACGTTATAGGCTTATAAAATTTAAAATGTAAAGATAATTTTAAATAATAATGAGAATTCATTATTGCATAATTTGGTCTACGTATGGACAATCACATTGACATAATTTTTAAGAGTCCTAAAGATTCACAAAAATAACATTTTGCTTCAACCAAAAAATTTATGAAATCCTCATGGAAGTCAAATTTTAATATTGATGACAATATTTCTGTAAAAAAAAATATTGATGACAATACTTATGATTTTTATCTTTTTATTTGCAAAACAAACATGATTTTCAATCTATTGTCATCACATTTATAAATGTAATAATAATTATGAAAAAAAGAATCCATTAGGTAATTCTAGAAGAGTATTTGTTTGTGATCGAGCTTGTTATGTTAAGCAACACAATTTTTGAATTAGAAAAATAAAAGAACAAAAATAATTCAAGATATAATTATAGTGCAAGAATGTGAAATTCTAAAAGAAAAATTGGATTTGAGGAGTAACAAGTTACATGTTTTTATTAATTCTCATAAATATAAGTTATTGGAAGATAAAGAAGTTTGATGTCTTTCTAATAAGTGATTTAATAATCATGTATTATTATTGTCAAAAGTTTATTGTCTTGTAAATCTCATAATAATATTACTTACGTTAGAAAAAAAACAATAGATATATATATAGGTCATCTACCATTTTTAGAAATCAAAAAAATATATATGAAAGTTTATTCAATCTCAAAGTTATATTTGTAAAGAAAACAATGCTTTAGAGGTTTTCAAAATAGGCAAAAGTTTAAAGGATAAAGTTGATATATATAACACATTTTGTTAAAATAACAACCCGTACTAAAAGAATATGAAATTTCAAGATTATAATAGTTTGAAAATACATCATATATAATAAATAAAGTCAAACAAATAAGTGTTTACACAATTAAAGATGTTATTATCAAAATATGAGCATCTAAAGTAAATGAACTCTAAAACTATAATAAAAGTGACCATATTCGGCGTCTTATTCTGAAGTACTAACCAAGTTAAAATAAATGTAACTAAGAAAATTATACAAGTCTCCTTAACCTCAACAACATTTTCCTTGTGCTATGAAAACAACACTTACAATGAGATGAAAATCCCAATGGCTAATGTTTTTCTCAGGGCGCGATAATTCAAAAAATCAACCATGGTATCTGCAATAAATTTAAAATAAGATTGTATATGTATATATTTACACACCAATAAAAATCATATTACAACAATTACAATTCATGAAATTTTGAATAGATAAAATATTTAAATAAACGACAACACCTCAACACATCTAAATAAATCTATCAAACACAACTTAGTAATTTCCAGAATCACGAGACTCGATTCTTTAGCTCTCAAAACTATTATAAATCTGAGATTCTTCAAAGGGTCTATGAGCTAATATTTCATGGAATGATGTTCTACTGCCTTCCCCATCATAGATGAAAGTGTCCAAAATCTTTTCTCCATCCCACATGGAGGTATCTAATATAAATTTTAGCTCCATCCTAGACAAAGGTATCTCATACATGTCTATAGTCAAATGAATATATAAATGAATATGTATTCAATTATCCAAATGTGAGACACAAACACACTAGAAAAGATTCATAAATTAAATTAATGAATTTATGTCAATGTATGTCATTTGAATATTTCATTCATTCTTTAACTACTAACATTTGAAATTCTCGCAATTTAACTCATGAATATAATACAATCGATTATAAAGCAAGTGCATATAGGCATATATTATATACATCATTATTCGGATTTAAGAAAGAAAGAACTGCAATGCACATAAATTTAGTGTATGAGAAGAAACAAGAAGTGTTGTAACCATAATTTTCAATATACCGAGAATTTATTAATTTCAATTTCTTTGCATCAAATCACAAAATACATGCTTTGAAAACCATACCATGGAAGTTTCAAGAAAAGGTAAGTGGTTTACTCACCTCTTGAAGCAAGAAATTCGTATTCTTCCTTATTCTTGTTCTCTTCTTCCAATTGCGTCAAAAGGATTTTCTTGCTTTCTTTCTTTTTCTCAGACCTTGAGCAACTCACTAATACCAAGAGAGTCATTTACGTGTGATTCTAAGAGAAGAAACGGTCTATCCTTATATAAGAATGGTACGCAATTTAAAATTTGTTTAATAGATCTTTCTTTATCTATTATTTCTATTATCTTTTATTATAATTATCTTTAACCAATTCAATATATTATTGTACTAACCTCTTTTCAAAATAAAAATGACAATCTAATATCTTAAAACAATTTAATCTATCTTTACCCTTGCTAAAAGATATATTTAGATATCCTTATCTAAATAATTATTAGATTATTTTTGGGGTGTTACAGTATCTTTTAATATGATTCCAAAATAGATGAAAGTAACCAATTGAAACATATTATTTAAATTTTTATCGATTTAATTCGATCATATGTAGTTTTTGGAGATGTGATTGTCTTTGAAATCACATCTGAAATAAATTAATATGATATATGTCTTTTGTATTATAGATTGAGGTTGACAATCATGGACATTAAGTTTTTATTTTTGTTGTGTTCTATTACGAGATAAAAAAAATCCTTTTTTCATATGATCTTTAAAGATAAATTGCTATTATTTTAAATTCCTATTATTACTCTAAATTTAACTGATATTTTATTAATATTTTATGATTTAGTTTTTCAAAGTATTATGTATCTTGTTTAAGGAAAATATTCAAAAATAATTCTTACTAATCAATATTTTGCACTTAAACAAGTTATTTTAGTGAAATGGTCAAAGACAAATCATGCAATTTGCATATATGACATTGTGCCAAAGTTATTAACTTGATTTATTTATTTTGGGATTCAAGATATAATTAAAGATTTCAAATATGAATTTTATATGTTATACAATTTAGAATGTGGAGATGATTTCCAATAATGATGAAAAAAATGATGGTTGCCCAAAAATTTAACATATTGTGGTAAAGATATATCAACTTTGTTATCTTTTTTTTTTTTTAAGTTTAAGATATAATAACCTCAAATATGAATTTCATAGATTATATAATTTAGAAAGTGCTGATTTTGAACAATAATAAAATCTTGACTCTTATTCCATGAGCATATCAAAATTTTACAAATATAGATTACTAAAAAAACTATTTTTTGTTTGTTTATTTAGCTTCATTGAATAATAATATCAATTTACATATTTATACTAACTTACAAAGTGCCATAACCTACTTTATATTATAAATGATTAACAAAATCATTTCTAAAAAGAATATCTAAATACCAAATACAACCTCTATATAACCTTTGCAAAATAAAATAAGTTTTTTGAGAGATCAAATAAAAAATACATTCATTAATTGTTTTTGTATTGGGATCGGATCGAACTCACGCTGTATGGTCTAATTGTAAAACAATTAGACTCGAGATCTTAATAATATCTTCTATTGATAGTTGAAGGGTTTGGTTTATGTATGGACAAATATATTGACTTAACCATTAAAGAGTTTTCTAGAGTGACTAAAATCTTTTCCTTAACCATAAAACATTGACATGAGTTCCTTATGATGGTCAAATATTTAACAATGATAAAGATGCTTATGATTTTTACTCTTTAGTTGCAAAGAAAGAAAAATGATTTTTTTATTTTGTTGTCATCATGTTTACAAATGTAGTAAGAACCAAAGTGAAAAGAATCCATCAAATGTTTAAAGAAGGAAAATTATTTGTTATTGTGCTAATAATGTTAAACAACATAAAGTTATTGAATTAGAAAATAAAGGAACAAAAATGTTCAAGATGTAATTGTAGGACAAGAATATAGAATACTAAAAGAAAAAATAGATTCAAGGAACAACAGGTAGTTACATATTATACTAATTCTTATGAGTCATAACAATGAGTTATTGAATGATAATGATATTCAATATCTTCCCCATAAGATAGATCTTATAATGGTATCTTGTAAATATCAAAAGTAGGTTGTCCTATAAGTCTCATAATAAAAGGGTTTGAACTAGAGAAAAATATGTATGCAAGTCATCTTCCCTTTTTAGAAAAAGATGTCATTTTTATTCAATCTCAAAGTGATATTGGTAAAGAGAATAATGCTTGAGAGATTCTTAAATTATGCAAAGGTTTTTTTTTTTGGTATAGAAAATTATATAATAGTTTAAAAAACAAAGATGATGTCTTCTAACATGATTTCACAATAGATGAAAGTAGGGAATTGAAGCATAATATTTGGATTTTTAGCAATTAAATTTGAGCATATGAATACTTTGAATATATAGTTGTCTTTGATACCTAATTAATATAGAATAAACCTCTATGATATGCCTCTTGGACTTTTGGTTGAGATTGTTAATCATGGATGTTCATTTTTTTGTTGTTGTGTTCCATTGCTAGATGAGAAAGTTTGTTCCTTCAAATAGGGTCAATTCTTATTATTTAAAGTTCTTATCATTACTCTAGTTCTAACTTTGAAATTTAAGTAATTTTTTTTATGATTTATCTTCTTTTTAAAGTTTAATGTATTTTGTTAAAAGAAAAATATCTCGGAACAATTCTTATTGATCAAGATCTTGCACTTAAAGAAGCTATTTCAACAAAATGACCAAACACAAAGTATGCATTTTGCGTATGACATATTGTGGCAAAGTTATCCACTTGGTTCCTCCCTCTCTTTGTGACACTCCTTTGCAATGAGCTCCTTCAAACTGATGTCTTTAAATAAGCCTTTGAGCTAGTTGTTTATGGTTGTTGGAGAGATTTTTTGAAACATTCAAAACTGTATAAGTGGTGCAATTCAAATAGTTATTTACATGTTTTTCTTTTCATTCATATCTTCTATAACTTCTCTTTCACAATTGAATTTCTTTTCTCTTCTTCATGATTGACAACTTGCGTAATTCGTATTTGAATTGTGGCCATTGATGCTTCTTGTTGTGTCTTATTAGTTGCCTTATGACATTTTCTTGAACTTGTCATGGGATGTCTTTTGAAGATTGTTATATAGGATGTCTTCTGGTGCTACTTCTGATTATTGCAATGCTTGCGCATCAATCTTCTTAACTTTTGGTGAATTTGTTTTGATGAAGAATTGATGTCATTTATAAGTTTTGTGCTTCCAAATTATTTGTAACTCTTATTCAGAACTTGTAACTTTTGATTTAGTGTTTCAGAATAATGTAGATTACAATGCCTTCATTTTTTGTCCAAATCTTGGACCTCCTAAAGAGACTCGAGCCAATTTTTTTGTACAATTTGGATGAAGGAAAATAATTTTTGTATGAAACCATGCTCATGTTCATGCGCAGTGGTATCATGGCCATATGCAACAACATCATGATTGTTTACTGCTATATCACGTCATTTACAGAGTTGGGCATGCGGGTAAGTCCATAACCCACAAAGTTTGCATTCTTAACAAACTCATTTTTTTCAAGCGCTTGCATAGTTCGCACGATGCACCACGTTTGACAAAAAAATTAAAAAAATATATAAAATTATTTTTTTAAAATGTAAAATTTGATCCATTCTAAATCATTTTAAAAACTAATTATGAATTGTCTAATGAACAAAAATATTTGCCCAAATGATGACACACTTTGCAGCTACCTAAACAGCATTTTTTATATTTTGTTTACTTAATTTATAATTCTATACTAAATCAAAATATTATATTATCATTCATCAATCATTAAATCATATAGATAGTACCTATTTTTTTAATTTTTATTTTATTTTATTTATATCCCTTTTTATTTTAATATTAAAATGTAGACAGTTTGATTGGATTTGTGCAAAGAAAAACATGGAAAGAGAACGAAAACAAAAAAAGAAAAAGAAAATATGAAAGAAAAAAATATCAACCTTAGGTCTAAAACTAAAAAGATCAAACGGGAAATTACTTTTTCTCAGTGGGAAATTTGACTAGCTTTCCCACCATAGCTTAAACAAACACTTAATTTCTTTTATTGTTTTTTTTATTGGTTACTCAAGTCATTTTAAAACCACGGATAAACCCACATGGCATTCTAGAAATTCCGTTACGCCAAAGCCCAAATTTTTTTATTAACTAATTTATGATTCGACCCAAAAAAATTTAAAAAAAAAAAATTACAAATTTAACCCGTAAAATGAAAAAAAGATTACGAATTTATGATTTTTGAAGTTGAACGGCAGCTGCGCTGGTAACGCACATGGCCTAGCTGGTGACCCTCCCTCCTTCCGCTCCTAAGAAACCGACACTCGCATTAAACAAAGGAATTTCCCCTAATAAATACAAAATACCAAACCGATTTTTACTTGCACCTTCTTCAACTGTTCTTGTTCTTGTTCTCCCAAGTCAAATCGAGTTTACTTTAGTGGTCAAAATTATTATTATTATTATTATTATTATTGATTATTATTATTATTGGAGATTCCATTCGATACTCGAGAAAAGAGTAATGAGTGTATTTGAAGGCAATGACCCCACATGAGTGCTGGGAATGCCATTAATGTTTTACACATTGCCCCATGTCCCAAAACCAAAACTTTTCCACACACACATGCTTGCATTTAGAGGGAGTAAGTAGTAGTTATAGGAATAGTCAATACCGGCTATTTAACCACACTGTTACTCTTTGTACTACTTTTTCTTTGATGGGTATCAGTGGTTTTTTGTTTTGCCCCTTGTTGTGTCTTCTTTAGCTTGGTTTAGGCTTTTTCCTTTTGTTTGTTTGTTAGGGGTAGAGAACTACTGGGTGGTGGTTGACCTGAACTCAGCAGTGATTAGGAATTTTGGGTTTTTGGAGTTCCAATTTTTATTTTTTGAGAAGTGGGTGGAGTGGTTCTAGGGTTTTTGAGGTGTGGTGGATTCAGATCTTTTGGTTTGTTGTTTTGCTGGGAATTTTGATAAAGGCTGTGTATTTGGAAGAAGGGGATGGAAAGAAGCTGCATTGTGAATCAATTTCGAGGAGGGTGAATTTGAGGCCTAGTGGGTCTGTGTGGTACAGTGTTTGCGAAGGGTTTGATTGGGTTTCAAATTCAATTGAACTTAGATCTGTTCTTGACTCGGTTTTGTGAAGGAATTGGTGTTCTCTTTTGGGGATTTGAGGGAATGACTTGCGTGAAATTGGGTTCCAAAGCTGATGCTTTCCAGCGTCAAGGGCAGGCCTGGTATCTAGCCTTATCCTTTTGTTTGCTCTGTACATTGCAGTTTTGTTGTTTTTGTTTTCTCTCTCTTCTCTCCTCAAATGTGATGTTTTTTCTGTGTGTTGTTAAGTCTAGGATTAGGAAGAACATGTTATCACTTTTAAGCTGTACTGTACATTTACTGAATGCTTGCTTGTTTCTTTGAGTGTTTATGGTGGCTCAGAATATTGAACTCTTGTTGAAGTGTGTAACTGAATATTGGATATAAGGAGAATATTTCTTTTGTGAAGGTCTTGTAAGTCTTGCGTGTTAGGTCTTTTCATGTCAAATTCATGCTTGGTGGTACTTTAGACTTATTTGTATAGTGGCAATGAAAAGTACTTCATGAGTTCCTACCTTTTTATTAGTAATTTGATATAATTTGTCAAACATATATGCATGGCAAAAGTCTGTAATTTATTTTTACCGTGTACGAGGATTGTACACATTTGGTGCCATAATGATAGAAATAAACTTGTAATGAAGATTTTTATTCTTCTTGTATGAGTGTATAATTTGATTTATTTTGTTCATGGTCTGTGAAGAACTGATCTAAGATTTTTCTTCATTTTTTTGCCCATTTGATTATGTTTCTTGCATGAATATGCCTCAGTAATGTACCTTGCAATGCACTTCTTATTACTAGATTTTTAGTTGTCATATATGTTTCTTTTGTTACTATTCTGAAGTGAGATTGGCATTCGTTGAATATATGATTTTACAAGACAGCGAAGGCTGACATTTTTCTTTCCTGTCTTGACTTTTCAAATGTAAGCCATTTTTAAACGAGACTGTTCTGAGTACAAACTGATCTAAATACTGTGTTTGATGGAACTTTTTTGTAATTTTGTCACTTTTGTATAATCTGTAACCTTTACATTGCTGGTATAACTATAGGTTCTGCACAACTGGGCTTCCTAGCGATATAGTTGTTGAAGCTGGAGAGATGTCCTTTCATCTTCACAAGGTATAAAATATCTATATCTATTCTTTTAGTTTTTTCCAATTTCCATGACATCTAGTTGATGCAGTATTCAAACATTAGTTCGCTTAAAGTTCTAGCTAAAAACTTGCCAAAGTTTACATGAAGATAGACATAGCAGAATTTACACTAATACATTAGCAATATCATGTTAAGAAGAATTTTTCCAATTTACTGGTTATTGAAAATAATTGATATTGGGCATGTTTCTGTGTTAATAAAAACTTGATAATTTTTGTTTTTGTCTTTGGGCATTATGTGAATGCAATATGGTGAAGGGCATTATTTTGTTCTGTTTATGGAAAGCAATGGCAAATTACTATATTCTACTGCATATATCAATTTAGCACATATTTGATTTTACATTTTAACACAGAATAACTTTCCATTCTAAAAGGCTTGCTCTCACTATTTTGAAGATAAGATTTAGTGAAATACTAGATAAGCTAATTCAAATTAATGCTTAATGCAGTTCCCTTTGCTCTCTAGAAGTGGAGTTCTGGAAAAAATGATTGCCGAGGCTTCTGAGTCAGAGGAAGAATGTGTAATATCCCTCAGTGACATTCCTGGTGGGGCTAAAACATTTGAACTTGTGGCAAAATTCTGTTATGGTGTGAAACTTGAACTTACTGCATCAAATGTTGTGTACCTCTGGTGTGCTGCAGAGCGTCTTGAAATGAATGAGGAATATGGTGAAGGTAATCTTATTTCACAGGCTGAAACCTTTTTCAATCAAGTGGTCCTCCACAGTTGGAAAGACTCTCTGAGGGCACTTCAAACCTGTGATGATGTTTTGGCCCATGCTGAAGAGCTCCACATTGTGAAAAGATGCATTGAATCACTGGCAGCAAAGGCGTCTACTGATCCAAATTTATTTGGGTGGCCAGTTCTGGAGCGTGGTGGTCCTTTGCAGAGCCCTGGCGGAAGTGTTTTGTGGAATGGAATAAGTACTGGGGCAAGACCCAAACATTCGAGTTCAGATTGGTGGTATGAGGATGTAACGAATTTGAGTTTACCTCTTTATAAGACATTGATAGCTGTCATGGAATCTCGAGGCATTAGGCAGGAGATTATTGCTGGTTCTCTTGCTTTCTATGCTAAAACATATCTGCCTGGGTTAAATCGACGTCAGGTTTCTGGCGAGTCCAGTAGCCGTCCGTCACAGGTAGCTATGGGGTCTCCACTATCTGAATACGACCAGAAGATTCTACTGGAAGAGGTTGATGGATTGCTCCCAATGCAGAAGGGTCTGGTCCAAACAAAGTTCTTGTTTGGTTTATTACGAACAGCGATGATTCTACGAGTGAGCCCCTCTTGCATATCAAACTTGGAGAAACGGATTGGCATGCAGCTTGATCAAGCTACTCTGGAAGGTCTCTTGATGCCAAATTTCTCATATTCAATGGAGACTCTTTACAATGTTGACTGTGTGCAAAGAATTCTTGACCATTTCCTTGCCATGGATCAGGTTACTGGCTGTGCCTCTCCATGCTCAATTGATGATGGTCAATTGATTGGGTCTCCTTCACTAACACCAATCACCATGGTAGCAAAGCTTATTGATGGTTATTTGGCAGAGGTTGCCCCAGATATTAATTTAAAACTTCCCAAGTTTCAAGCCCTTGCCGCTGCTGTTCCAGAGTATGCCAGGCCTTTGGATGATGGTTTATATCGTGCCATAGATATTTATTTGAAGGTATGAATCTTGAGCAAATTGGTTTATGTCATTCAATAATTAGTGTTTAATATGCTATCAATGGCGTGTTATAATGTTATGCATCATGCCACATGTGGGCCATTTCTTCGCCTGAATGAATACTATATATGTTTGTCAAATAATATTTTTTATTCTGCTATGCTTCTTGGTGTTTAAATTATTTTTTATAAATGGTATTTATTGCTCATTTTTAATCCCCATCCTTTGCTCATGTTTATAAACCAGATATGTGTCATATTTCTAGATGGTTTCTATACACATTATATAGCACAAGTTAGCATGACTTGTCACACTTCTAACTAGTTTTGACTGATTTGCTGTTGCTGTCACAAAACTACAGTCTCACCCATGGTTGGTGGAGTCAGAGAGAGAGCAACTATGTAGGCTGATGGATTGCCAGAAGCTCTCATTAGAAGCATGCACTCATGCTGCGCAGAATGAAAGGCTACCCATCAGAATAATTGTCCAAGTTCTATTTTTCGAGCAGCTCCAGCTTCGGACTTCAATCGCCGGTTGCTTTCTAGTTTCGGACAATCTCGATGGATCAAGGCAGTTGAGAAGTGGTTTTGTTGGATCTACAGAGGGTGGCTGGGCGTCGGCCGTGAAGGAAAACCAGGTTTTGAAAGTGGGAATGGATAACATGAGGATGCGGGTGTCTGAGCTTGAGAAGGAGTGCTCAAACATGAGGCAGGAGATTGAGAAACTGGGTCGCACGAAGGGATCAAGCGCTTGGGGAACCGTGTCTAAGAAACTTGGGTTTAAGTTAAAGTCTCAGATGTGTAGTGCTCAAGAAGGGTCAGTTAGCAACCAGAACAACGCAAATAATAATGTTGAGAAGTTGAAGGAAAGACATGTAAAGCACAAGAAAGGTTCTTCTATTAGTGACAAAGCATCAGTCTCTTCAATTGTTCATTCGTAGTGTCTAAATGTTAATTCACTCACAAGGTCTTTTCTCTCGTGTTACTGTGTCACATATTGACTAATCAATTTCTTTGCCCGTTACTCAAGCAAAGTATAACTCAGATGGAACAAGAGTCTCTGTATTGTGTAAAACCGTAGATTTAGCTTCTTTTTTTTCCCTTTCCTTTGTCCCACTACATCTGCATATAAAAATTTCCATGCACATTATGTCTCCTACTTGTCCAAAATATTCATTTGTTTGAATTTTAATAGAGGTATGTCTAAGGATTTATTCCTTAAAATTATGAAAAGTCTCTGTAGTGTAGTGTGGTTCGGATGGTAGATAATCATGTTTTTTTAGCATATATTAGAGATTTGATTTTCAAGTTTATGGAATATGAAAAAAAATATCTATTAGGATATATTAGTCTTTTAAATAAAATTTTAGTACTTCAAAGAATTAGGTTTACTCTTAATTAGAAGATACCTTGAATTTACTCAAAAAGAGAACTCAACTTCCCCGAATATTATTTGTGGTGAACTTAACCCTTGGCCATAAGATATATGTATTTGTTGATTTGAGGATTCTCATTTTTCCCTAAACTAATAAACTTTTTCATGTAAAGATATTTTTAAAATTTAAGCAAAATTTAAAAATAAAAATAAGGTAAAAATATATTGACATTATTAACCACTAGTAGTTTAAATATTTTAAAAATTAATAATAATAATGTTTCAGAATATGAGTTTGAATCTAATTTAATTCTAAAAGTTATAGGATAAAAGTTATTTTTCATATATATATATATATATATATATATATATATATATATATATATATATATATATATATAATCTCGATATTATGGGTGAGAATTATTTATCATTTATAATTTAGGAAGTTGTTATTGATCCTTGTCACCATTAAAAAATTCTAAAAACATCATTTTTTTATCATGCATATTAGAACAACAATTTTGTTGCACCAATGCTTTAAATAATTTAATAATTAACAATAATTATAATAATAATAATTCTTAAAATATGAATTTGAATTTAACTTAATTCTTAAAGTTATAAGATGAAAATTATTTTTTACTTTTATTTATATATATATATATATATATATATATATATATATATATATATAATATATAAATATATATTTTATCTTAATATGATGGGGGAAGGTTGTCCATCACCTAAGAATATTGCTATTGGTCCTTATCTATCTATTTATACAAACAAAGCTCTGACTACCTTTTCTCTATCCTGTTGACACCTGTCCCCAGCCTATTCTCTGTCCTATTGACACCTGTCCAGTTATAGGCCTTCTTTTATGCTTCTTCTTTGCTCATTGCCGTGTTTTATCCTTCTTCTTTGCTCATTGTCGTGTGTTGCCACCTGTCCAATAATAAACCCTCTTTTATGCTTCTTTGCTCTTTAGTCTGTGTGTTGCCACCTGTCCAATAAAAAACCCTCTTTTATGCTTCTTTGTTGATTGCTCACTTCAGTCCACGTGTCCTTCCCTTTCCCATTCTATTTCCATTCTCACTCCGTTCACCCTTTCCCATTCCCTTTCTCTTCTGATCCCTTTCTCTCACTCCTCATTTCTTCTTCTTCCTCTATTTTTTTCTTACTCTCACTTGAACTACAATGGTAGAGGACGTGTGTTTCCTCTACAAGGTACTTCCTTTCTACTTCCTTATTGCTCCTTTTTACCGTCAAACGCGTATGATTTTTTTTTCCATTTGTGCGCTGACCCCTTTATCTCACTTTTCACTTCTTCTTCTTCTTCTTCTGTTCTTCTCTTTTTCCCTCTTGAACTACAATGGTAAAAGTCATGTGTTTATTTATGCATAGAAGGTGGAAGAACACATTAAAGCTGCGATTTTTATCTCAAAAAATCCAAGAGTACAGGTTCGTAAACACAAAAGCTTAAATTTTTTTGGGTGTTCTGCCTTTATTTTGTTTTTTTTTTTCATTTGTGCATTGACCCCTTTCTCTCACTTCTCACTTCTTCTTCTTCTTCTTCTTCTTCTTCTATTCTTCTCTTTTTCCCTCTTGAACTACAATGATAGAAGACGTGTGTTTATTTATGCAGAGAAGGTGGAAGAACACATTAGAGCTGCGATTTTTATCTCAAAAAATCCAAGAGTACAGGTTCATAAACACAAAAACTTAAATTTTTTTTGGTGTTATGCCTTTATTTTGTTTTCTGACTTCTCACGATATAAAAGTTTACATTTTTTTTGTGTTCCTCAGCCTTCTCCAATGTGCTCATTGCTTCCTATGCTCAGCTTTTTGTGTTTTCGTCCTTTTTTGGTTGTGTAATGGTTCGATATATTTTTTGGCATGTTGTATGCAGACAAGGTGAAAGAACACATTAAAGCTGCCATTCTTATCTCAAAAACTCCATGACTACAGGTTCGTAAACACAAAAGCTTAAATTTTTTTGGGTGTTCTGCCTTTATTTTGTTTTTTTTTTTCATTTGTGCGCTGACCCCTTTCTCTCACTTCTCACTTCTTCTTCTTCTTCTCTTTTTCCCTCTTGAACTACAATGGTAGAAGACGTGTGTTTATTTATGCAGAGAAGGTGGAAGAACACATTAAAACTGCAATTTTTATCTCAAAAAATCCAAGAGTACAGGTTTGTAAACACAAAAGCTTAAATTTTTTTTGTGTTCTGCCTTTATTTTGTTTTCTGACTTCTCACGATATAAAAGTTTACATTTTTTTGTGTTCCTCAGCCTTCTCCAACGTGCTCATTGCTTCCTATGCTTAGCTTTTTGTGTTTTCGTCCTTTTTTGATTGTGTAATGGTTCGATATATTTTTTGGCATGTTGTATGCAGAGAAGGTAGAAGAACACATTAAAGTTGAGATTTTTATCTCAAAAACTTCATGAGTACAGGTTCGTTAACATAAAAGCTTAAATTTTTTGGGGTGTTCTGCCTTTATTTTGTTTTCTACATGAGTACAACGATACCTTCTTTCTTTTACTATATGTCTTCCCTTTTATATACATTTTTCCCTTTATGCTTCCTGACCTTTTACTATGTGTGGACACCTTAATGTGCTTCTCTTTATCCCAGCAGACTTGGTGAGTGGTTACATTTAATTTTGCCAAAACAACAAGTGATGTTACCATTAGCTTTTCTTCCTTATTTTTATCTCTGATTTTATCATTTATCATGTAGGATGATGTTGTTGGTTGTTTTAAGTACTATGCCAAGCTTGCAGGAGAATTGCTGATTGCAGCTGTGTTCCTAGAAAACCTGTGGAATTTTGATTTGGTTCTTTTTTTTATATTAGGTTTTGATTTTGATTTTCTATAGTTAGGATTCAAAAGAGGTTGTTTAAGTAAAGTAGTTTAGTTGTGTGATAGTTGTATCCCCTTCTGCTTTTTATTGTAAGGGATGATAAATTTTTTACTTTTTACTAATATGAATATGAATGAATGAATAAAGTTAAGGTGAAATGTATTGGTAGCTATTTGTATTTTTTGTAAGGCTGTGATGAGAAGAAGCTGATTCTTTATGTTATTGGATAATATTGTGGATTGCTTTTCTTTTTTGTTTGGCTTGAAGGGGAAACTTGATTCTAATTTTAAAAGTGTCACAAGGGTGAAGATTAATATTTCTCCTGGTGAAGTTTGGAGTTGTTTTGCAATCACTTTTGTTTGGTAAATGATCGATTATGATGGACTCCTAGATGTTTCAAAAACCGTAAGCGTAAAGAAAAATGGGTCCTGGTATGTAAAATCCTTTTGACTCTTCCTTATTCAAATCTTACAAAAATAAAAAAAAATGATCATTTTATAATAAAAAATAACTTCTACACATTGTGAACAATTGAATTAATAAATTCTGTTCACACGGGTGATAAACAGTAATGACGTCAAACACTCGAACAAAAAAGACTATTTATTCTCTTCCCAAAAATCGTATTGTGGTATTACTTGGTTACCCAGAAAATGGTATTTATTCGCCCCTTAATGGACCTTTTCATTTTTTTTTGGTAAATGGTTATATTCATCTCTTATATTTGAACAAAAATAGTTAATACTTAATGACCACTGTTCAGGGAAGATATATTTTTAATATAAGTAAATATTAGCTTTGAATGTAACCTTTGTACTTAGCATACATTTTACTTAACAATCAATCTTAAATATTACACTATTAATCTTTAAAACTTATTTTGGCATTCAGTTATTCTTAATTAGTAGGAACTTAACAATCAATTATATTTAAAAGGATGTTTTGTGAATTCAAAATTTACACAAAATATTAGGCAAATTTAACATATCTTTCCATTAATAGGTGCTTAACAAATCAATTTTAATTATTCTGTTTGTATTTGAAAATAATCATGTTTTTCAAATTACTAAACATATATTCTTAATTAGAAGGTTCTTAACAATTAATTTTAAATATTCCGGATAATGTATTTTATTGTTTACAATTTGGTGAAAAACGTAAATTGAAAACACTTTTGTTTATATTAGTTAAACTGAGTTATTTAATATTAGTAATTTTATTCATTTCACTTTCGTATGAAATTTTTTTTCCATTAAAAGTATGATATGATCTTTTTGTTTTGATAATAACGAAGTTACGAAAATTGATTCCAGTATTATAAACTCGATTTATGAAGGAGAGACACATATAATAAAGAGTATTTTGTTTATCACATTTTGGTCTTTCTCTATTTTAATTTATAGCAATTTCGGGATTTTGGAAGTAAAAGGAGCTTGCAAATTGATGGTTTTCTGAAATGCATTGCTTGCAATTTTAAAGATTTTTTCTCTATATTTTATGTTTAATGTCTCTATAAAACTGAAACTCATCATGCAAAATTTTAAATTTTCAAATTTTTAATTTGAATTATGATATCATTAAGGTTAATATATAATACTTTAACTGATATTATTAATTTATTTATTCAATTATTAACATGTAATCAATTAATATTTATTTAATTTATTCAATGTTGGTCCTAATAATAATAGTAAACATATTATTTTGATTGAATTTTTTATAATTATTTTAATTGTTATTGAATCAAATCATCTAACATACAATTATTCAGCATCTTAAAAATAATGAGTTTCATTGCATTCATTATTACATTTGATTTATTATATAATCAAATTCAATATAATGATATGTTACTATGAATACAAAAAAAATTGTATTTATTATTTATTATTTGGAATCAATCAAAATTAAAACATGTGGTTATCACATGTCATGTTCCCTTTTAAAAAATATTTCAATTAATTATAAATTATCTGGAATCAATTAAATTTTTTTAAAAAATCAAAATTGAATCGCAATATATTTTTGAATCAATCAAATTCATATTTTAAAGTATATATATTTTATACAACTGCAAATCAAACACAAAGTTAGAAAAAATTATAAACACCATTAACAGATACTTAACAATCATTTTTAAATATTTTGTTCAAATATGCTCTTATGCGGACGTGCCTCTTTTTGTTACTATTCTCATGTTTTGAATTTGCATTCAAATTTTTTGTAGTTAGTTATTTGACTTAAATGTCATTTCAATCTCCTTACTTTGTTTAATATGCACATTTGGCTTTTTATCCTAAATACATTTAATTTTATTTTCCTTTATAATTTTTTCTCACATTTTTAAATTTTTAAATGTTTTATTTCTTCTTTTTATTATTATATTGAATTCTTAATTTAATATATTCATTTAAGGTACTATTGAAAAATGAATTGGTTGGTTACAAAGTGAAAAAAAGGAAATAAAATATAAGAAAAATTAGAGATTAAACAAAAAGTGTGAATTTTAAAAAAATTAAAAAAACCATAAATTTATATTTCAAACACTATGTCTATGAACCTATGTATATGTAGTTAGATTATTCTACAAACATATTACTTAATTGCTTAAAAGACAACTGAAATATTCTAATTTCTCCTTAATTCCAGAACTTTCTTCTCTCTGTTCCATTTCTCTTGCATTTGTTCAGATTCTCCCCCCCCCCCCCCCTTTCTCTTCCTTTTTTCTTCTCCGCTTTTGTTTCTCCTCCTTTATTCTTTTACAAACAAATCCATTTCATTATTTTTTTATATCCCTTTCCATTTTATGATAAATTAAAAATACAGAAAAAATGGGAAAAATAACTTCCATTTTATACGGGCCATAATTAAAACAGAAATTAAATATTATTAATAACATTAAAGATTTTTTTACTAAATTCTCATTCTATTAATTTTATTTCATTCCACATTATAAAATTAAAATTTAAATTATGCCTTTTACGTAAGAAATATGATTTTAAAAAAATTATATATATATATATATATATATATATATATATATATATATATATTTCATTTTTAAAATACGAAAAAGTAACTTCTCCTAATTTAATATTTTATATAAATATAAATTCATACATATATAAGAAAAGTTAATAATTAAGTGGTGGGTTCCCTCAGAATTTTAAAAAATATTAAACTATGTTCTTTATTTTAACTGACCAAAAATATGGGTGAAATTTTTATCCTTTTCCCCTCCCCATTCTGAAGCCTTTGTATTTTAGCATAACACTTATCCCCCTCCCTTAGTGGGCAGGCTGGTTGGCAAAATTTTTTTAAAAAATTTATTT